>NC_092085.1:5756896-6057155 GCF_043229965.1 Drosophila suzukii
GACATTATGCTTGAATCAGAAGTAAATTGGTCTGCGGTTTGCAACATGGCCACAATAGTACTCAAAAAACTGCGCATCGCAGAAAGACTGCGAAATTCCAATAGGATAGAATCCTAGAGAGCCCTAAGGGCATTCCCCCCCCCCCCGGCGAAGTAATACCTAACGGCAGTACCGCCGGGGAAGCGGGGAGGGGGTGGAGTTTTTACTGGGTTAGAGTCCCAGACTTCGGCAAGCTAGTTCAGCTCCGAGTTGGCTTTCGATGCTTTAAACCACCACTAACACAAAAAAAAAAAAAAAACAAAAAACAGACAGACAGTCAGACAGACAGACATACATTCAGACAGACAGACAGACAGACATTCAGACATTCAGACATTCAGACAGACAGACAGACAGACAGAGATTCAGACAGACATTCAGACAGACATTCATACAGACAGACAGACAGACAGTCAGACAGACAGACAGACATTCAGACAGACAGACATTCAGACAGACAGACAGACATTCAAAAAGACAGACAGACAGACATTCAGACAGACAGACAGACAGATAGACATTCAGACAGACAGTCATTCAGACATACAAACATACAGACATACAGACATACAGACATACAGACATACAGACATACAGACATACAGACATACAGACATACAGACATACAGACATACAGACATACAGACATACAGACATACAGACATACAGACATACAGACATACAGACATACAGACATACAGACATACAGACATATAGACATATAGACATACAGACATACAGACATACAGACATACAGACATACAGACATACAGACATATAGACATACAGACATACAGACAGACATTCAGACAGACAGACATTCAGACAGACAGACATTCAGACAGACAGACAGACATTCAGACAGACATTCAGACAGACATTCATACAGACAGACAGACAGACAGACATTCAGACAGACAGACAGACAGACATTCAGACAGACAGACAGACAGATAGACATTCAGACAGACAGTCATTCAGACATACAGACATACAAACATACAGACATACAGACATACAGACATACAGACATACAGACATACAGACATACAGACAGACAGACATTCAGACATTCAGACAGACCTTCAGACAGACATTCAGACAGACATTCATACAGACAGACAGACAGACAGACAGACAGACAGACAGACAGACAGACATTCAGACAGACAGACAGACAGACATTCAGACAGACAGACAGACAGATAGACATTCAGACAGACAGTCATTCAGACATACAGACATACAAACATACAGACATACAGACATACAGACATACAGACATACAGACATACAGACATACAGACATACAGACATACAGACATACAGACATACAGACATACAGACATACAGACATACAGACATACAGACATACAGACATACATTCAGACAGACATACATTCAGACAGACAGACATTCAGACAGACAGACAGACATTCAGACAAACAGACATTCAGACAGACAGACATTCAGACAGACAGACAGACAGACAGACATACAGACATACAGACATACAGACATACAGACAAACAGACATACAGACATACAGACATACAGACATACAGACATACAGACATACAGACATACAGACATACAGACATACAGACATACAGACATACAGACATACAGACATACAGACATACAGACAAACAGACATACAGACATACAGACATACAGACATACAGACATACAGACATACAGACATACAGACATACAGACATACAGACATACAGACATACAGACATACAGACATACAGACATACAGACATATAGACATATAGACATACAGACATACAGACATACAGACATACAGACATACAGACATACAGACATACAGACATACAGACATACAGACATACAGACATACAGACATATAGACATACAGACATACAGACATACAGACATACAGACATACAGACATACAGACATACAGACATACAGACATACAGACATACAGACATACAGACATATAGACATACAGAGAGACATTCAGACAGACATTCAGACAGACAGACATTCAGACAGACAGACATTCAGACAGCCAGACATTCAGACAGACAGACACAGACATTCAGACAGACATACAGACATTCAGACAAACAGACAAACAGACAAACAGACAGACATTCAGACAGACACACAATTTTTTTAAAAAATTTTTTTTTTTGTTAATAAATATTTAATTAAATTTTAATTACTAAATTTTTTTTTGGTTTTTTTTGTTTTTTTTTTTAAATATATATTATTAGTATTATATTTAAGTATATACATATGTACACTACCTACTCTGCCTCCCTTATGCTAACTAATATACCACTGTGGTAGCTATACGTGGTCTCAAATGTGCGCGCAGTGGCCCTATTATCGAAAATATTTGAAAACGCCCAATCAATATGCGTATTGCAATTGGTTGTGGACGAATCCAAATCTAGTAATGAGCTAAAACCTTTTGCATCTGCTAAAAAATCGAAAATTCTCCTACAGCAGCCAGAGATGGAGTGAAGGCACAAATTAAAATCTCCTAGCACTAAACAATTACTATTTAAAAACGTGTGCCGCTGAAATAAATCCTTAAATTCTGTTTCAAACTTTATCAACGGATACGTCGGACTTTTATATATTACAATAATCCCTAAAGAACGGTACTTAAAGGTGGCAAACTCGAACACTGGAGAGGCTAAATTTGAAGAATTAGCAAAAAAGCGACCACTTGAACAAAGACTAACATTCTCAAAAAGTTCGTTTCGAATGAATACGAGAATGCCTCTTTTTGGCCGAGCTCCGCTAGCTACTGACTGGCAATCTAGTCGCACTGCTGGGGTAAAGCCAGGAATATCATATGCTTCATTTGAGTATGTGGAAGCCTCAACGAAGCACAAAAGTGAAGACTTAAGCATTAGCTGATCGGAACATACATCGCTAATGTGGCAGTGCAAGCTTTCCGTATTATGGAAAAAGACATGAAGGTTCGGACTATTGAGTAAGCAATCGAAATGGGTATTCAGTAACTTAGCGGAACGCAATTCTCGGAGCTCTTCTTCTGAAGCTGAGTCCTGAGCGGATCTTGGAGGGACGAAAGGTCCAATGATATAAAGACCTGCTGCACTTGTGGCTCTGCTACAGGCTACATACAGTGCAGCTCTCTGCATTCCTAGACTAGTGTGAACCACCACTTTGCTGTATGTAGCGCCTTGACTTTTGTGAATAGTAATGGCTTCTGCAGGTACCACTGGAAACTGCTTTCGGTCAATGGTAGTGGCCTGGCTAGAATTAATCTGAAAGCTCTTGATAATCTTAACAACTGGGGTCCATGAAGGCTCTTGTCGGTGACTGCACTTTGATCGTGCACCAACTCCTATGCTTTCATCTAAAAATTATATCCAAAGAATATTCGGAGTGTTGGACGTACTGAAGCCTATCTCCCTAAGAACACCTGTGGCTCCATTAACGAGACCATCTGATGTATCTACATTGACCGTCATCATATATTTAGCAGTGGTTTTTAAAATCAGTGAGGTACACAATCCTTGTGTTTCAGATGTTTTTAATACCCTAGCTTGTTCCAGACATCTGTTCCTCTGCTCTGAGCTAAGTTGTGCAGACTTAACTGAGTCTATAGCTTCCGAGTTAAACTGATCAGTGGGAATCGAGCTGAGCTTCTCCCTATTGTACCGATCTGTGTCCTGATTGCTTGAGAAAAGGTGAATTGCGTCATTTGGTACTTGACTTTCATCGGAAATTCGGGTTCTAAGTAAGCTTATATCGTCAGACGACATTTGGCCGGACGCCATGTTATTGAGTGCAATTGCAAATGGCTGGTCATCTCGCTGTCGCATTATCTCTGTGAGTTCGAAAAACTTAAAAGGGCTCCACAGGTAAGATCCAAATATAGCACTGTATGGATCATGCGACGGCGGCTGAAAAATCCAACGATCACATACTGGCCGCAATTGTCTAAGATCGCCGAACACGATGACCGACATACCTCCGAAGGGAGCATCGACGTTGGAAAAAATTTGCTTTAGGCGAGAGTCCAAATGGGAAAACATTGTTGCGCCGACCATAGAAATTTCGTCTATTATAAGTACTTTGAGATCAATAAATCTAGAACGCAGGGTATTTAACAAATCAGGGCTTAAGCTCCTAAATGCAGACCCAGCCTGATTTACAGGGAGAGAGAACATGGAATGAAGAGTGGAGCCTCCGATTCCAAAAGCAGCTTTGCCTGTGGGAGCGCACAATAATATTTTAACCGTAGTTGGGTCGCATCCTGCTCTACCATTATACTCCTTGGAAAGGGACTGAAATAGCGTAGAAATAAGTCTACTCTTGCCGACACCTGCTCCGCCTCCTACGAACTCATAAAAACTAGCATTTCTTCTTGCATTATGCAAAACATGCGTTAAGAAGGTTTTTTGCTTCAAATTGAGGGATCTAACTAAAGTTGCTAAGTTTTCAGCGGAAATAATTGGCGGGAGCTTTATTATCCGGATATTGCTATCCGGATCAATTTCTTGAACATTGTTGTTTAAGTTTAAAACATTTATTTGAGAAGATATTTCCGGAAAAGCTAGGGCCCTAAACTCCTCATTAACTGCGGCCTCCTCATCTATATTTTCCTCATTATTCTCCTCTACTTCCATGGCCCTTCTAAGCGCGTCTTCCAAACTTTCTATGGAATTAAATCTATCAAAATTGGCTTTAATAGCCTCTTCATTCCCTAGGTAAAACTCCTCACAATTTCTCTGTACTAAATCTACCTGTTCGTCTCTCCACGGAGAAAAAAGCATCACTAATGCTCTAAAATAATTCTGTCTATCTATATTAATATTGAAGGGGCTATACCTAATAATACTTGGCCTATTCCTTTCTCTAATAAAACCACTACCGTCGCGAAGCGCGAAATAAACTTCTCCTAAAATATCATTTTCTTCTTCAGCTTCGTTGTCACTATTTCTCCCTTGACGAGTTCTTCCCCGGTTTCTTGAAAACTCATAGTTTGCAGCAAAATCGGCTAAACACAGGCTTTCATGAGAATCTGGTCTTTGCTCGTATCTGTCCAGCAAACCTTTCTGAAAGATGTCAGTGGAATTCTGAGGCATATTTTGCAGGACACTTGTAGGTCTAAGCATACGAACTCGTTGTTCTGGAGGGAAGGTGTTTACGTGAACGCATTTATTGCTAGATTCTGACAACGCCAATCCCAGACAACAATATACGGCCTCCTGAGCAGAGATCTCAGTGCCCGAAACAAATTTGTGACCAAGATACTGTAGCTTTTGCCGAATGCTTGAATTGCCTCTTCGAATGTCATTAGCTGCTTCTCGCATTAACTTCGAAATACCCCTTTGGGATTTGTTAATATAATTAATTATGTAGCTACAGCAAGCAAAAGGGTCCAAAATTAACTGGATATCCATATTTGCCCTTTGCATAGAAAGAATGTGTTTATTATAAGCATTAACTTGAATTTCTGCAAATGTTCTCTTCAGAAAAATCTGTGGTTTTTTCAAACTAGACCTAATAGCATATATGTAGTCCTCGTAACTGAGGCTCACCTGATCATGAGAAAGAAAATTTTCAAATATGCTAAGATGGCTAATCAAATCATCTGATTGATCGCGAAGCAAAAAGCTACGAATTTTTTTAAAGTTTTCGTGGTGAAGAGAAATGTTTTGAGTTTCTTCAGGAAGTGGCTTCAATATTTCCGTTTGGGGCATTGGAGGATATGGAATACCGAATCGACAAACAGATTGTTCGCGCACCTTTTTAAGACACGAATGCCCGTGCTTATGCTTTTGGTATTCAACATACGGAGCCAAATCTGTGTTTGTAACATCCACAGTTACAAACTGATCAATGAAGGCTATTACACTAGACATAGATTCTTCATTGTTGAAATCCACTTCCGGGGCATCTTTCAGCCAAAACATACCGTGAATATGAGGTGAACCTCTCTGTTGAAACTCAACTCGCCAATAATAGGTAGTAACAAAATTACTTCCAAAGATACCCCCAGGTTTCTAACTTAAGAACTTCCCTATATCTATAATCAAAATATCTAGCACACGTCACTGGGTCTGTCCTAATCAGGCGCGCCTTTTCCCTAAATTGTAAATTTAAAGCTTCTTCTTCATTTATTTCAACCCTATCTACATTGCGCTTGAGCAGTACTATCAGCTCTGGCCACCTAGTTTCAGCGGCCGACAGAGTTATAAAGAAAGTTGGCAAGCCAAACTGGCGAATCATAGCCATGACTTTCTTCTTTTCTTCTTCCCAGTGAGCAGGAGACGTGCGAATATCTTTAAGAATTCGATATCCATCATCGTGGCTAATTAAGTTGCCCATAAAATCTTCATCAAGTACGTTAGCAGCTGTTATAGCGCTGGAGGCGCTGCGCTTACGTAAGCAAGTTGAAATATTGTTTCGAATTTTAATTAATTCCAACTTCTTATAATTGAAGAATAATTTGTCAGTTCTACAACCTCTTCTATCTACGTTTCTAAGCTCAGACCTAACTACGGTTGTATAACTCTCTGAAGATGGTCTCTTGACGCCAGCATATATGCTTGGGAACGCTAATTCTTCAGAGTCAGCATCGAGAATCCCGTCGAGAGGTCTTTGGCCCTCACCTGGAGCCATTGTAATTCTCGGAATTCCTACATTGTGTGTCTGGTTATTCTCAAGCATCGTTTCTTGTCCTCCAGGATTTAGCTCTTCGTCTTCCGCATTCTCATCGGAATTAGTCGCCTCCGAATTTACATCCTCCTGCTGGATGGCTAATTGCTCCTCTACTAATGCTAAGTCAGCTTGAGATGCTATGAAGGGAACAGTTTCGGATGTAAAATCAGAGATCCACTGCTCGTTTACTGACACATTATGCTTTCTGTAAAGCTCGGTATTCACTAAGTATCTAATAGCGTCAGCAATTTTAGAAGGCCTAATGGTCTCTGCCATGAAATCATGTCCATATTCCATTCTTCGCTTGAGGTGGAGCTGTATAACCTCAGCTTCATTAAAAGCTCGTGGGAGGGACGTCACAATATTGCTTACTGGAATTGGAACATTTACAACAGCTCCTTTTATAGCACTCTGACGCTCATGACCTATCGACTTAATAATCATGAATGGAAGGCGAGGTGAAATCAGTCGTTCCTCCAAGGGAGTAAGCCCCCTTAAGCAATGAGGAATTTCTGGGAAATCTAGGCCGTTGGAAATGGCACCTTTGGGCTTTCTGCCGGCTTTTATATTGCTGTGACAGGTTGCACAGAACTTAAAAGATTCACCAGTGAAAGCAAGCTGGCTTGCATTTTGATAAATCTCTTCCCTGAACTCGCAATGTTCTCCTAAATAGGCTCTAGAAAGCTTATTTATTTGCTTTGGGAACCACAATCCTTTACAACAAAGGCAAATCTGATCGGGACCAAGCTTCACTTTTCTATTAAAAGTGTCTATAAGAACTTCCAATTCAGTAGGTCTTCTACTGGGCCTATGCTCCTGAGACATAATAAGCCGTATCTCCTGACTTCGGATTGAGTTACGAAGGTTTTCTGCTTCCCTGTTTCCACTAAGGCTTCTATACTGACTAACTCTTTGACTTATATTTTGAATTGCATCGATGGCTGCTTGTCGAGCAGCTATACGTGCACTTCGTCGAGCCAGTGTATTCCTCGCCTGATCGACGACCCTGCGATCCCTAACACTTCTAGCTGTAGCTCTCCTAGCCCTATCCTGCGCTCTTTCCAACAGGCGATCCTGTGTTGATCTAACCTGTGCTCGTTGCAGGGTATTTGCTTCTTGCTCACCCGCACGATACGTTGGATCCAAGCGCCTAATAGAACGACGCCGAGTATCGGCTGCTTGCTCATCCGCACGGAAAGCAGGATTCGAGCGCCTTTCCGAATGGTCAGCAGTATTTTGAACCTGCTCTGTAGCTCGGACTTGGCTACTGTGCCGCCTAATAGCACGACGACTAGTATCGGCTGCTTGTTCACCCGCACGAAAAACAGGATCCAAGCGCCTCTCCAAGTGGTCACCAGTGTTTTGAGCCTGCTCTGTAGCTCGCACTTGGCTATTTCGCCGTCTAATAGAACGACGCCGAGTATCGGCTGCTTGCTCATCCGCACGGAAAGCAGGATTCAAGCGCCTTTCCGAGTGGTCAGCAGTATTTTGAACCTGCTCTGTAGCTCGGACTTGGCTATTTTGCCGCCTAATAGCACGACGACTAGTATCGGCTGCTTGTTCACCCGCACGAAAAACAGGATCCAAGCGCCTCTCCAAGTGGTCAGCAGTGTTTTGAGCCTGCTCTGTAGCTCGCACTTGGCTATTTCGCCGTCTAATAGAACGACGCCGAGTATCGGCTGCTTGCTCATCCGCACGGAAAGCAGGATTCAAGCGCCTTTCCGAGTGGTCAGCAGTATTTTGAACCTGCTCTGTAGCTCGGACTTGGCTATTTCACCGCCTTTCCCTACGGTTCGCTGTGTCTTGATCCTGCTCTATATCTCTAAGCTCGCTAATCTGTCGCCTTTCTGAACGACGCTGAGTATCGGCAGCTTGTTCGACTGCACGTGCGGTAAGATTAAGGCGTCTTGACCTACGAGACGCTGTATTAACGCCCTGCTCTGCATCCCTGACTAAAATATTTTCCCTTCGCCTACGATGAGCTTCTACATTTTCTATCCTCTCCATCTCTGCATACTCAATGTTTTCCCTATTTGCCCTATTTCTTAATAACTGATTCCTAGCCCGTTGAGATGCTGTAGGTCTATTTAAACGAGGCATTTTTATACAATTTTTTAAATTTCCCCAAATATATCTTTAAAATATAAATAAAATATAAATAATAAATATAATTTTTAAAAAAAGGATTATTTAAGCAAAATTAATAGAACTATTTTATTAGTATATAGAAATATTGAAAATATAAAATAATAGTAATCAAAGAAAAAGTCTTTAAAAAGACCTAGTCTTCAAATATTATTATAATGTCTACTTTAACTACCTAACAAATATTATTAAAATATTAAAACACTTAATTAGGTGAATAAATAAATACCTTAATTTATAAATAGAATTATAAGTGTTAGTCTTTAAAAAGACTAAAACTTATAGGACTATTAGATAATAAATACGTAAATTTATAAAAATATAAAAAAAGCCTTTAAAAAGGCAATTTTTTTATATTTCTATAAGTAAGAAAAAAGTGCGAAGCGATTAGAAAAATTTAAAATCAAAATTTAATCGGAAAAAATTTTAAATATGAAAATATAAATATTTATAATTGTCAAAGAAACTACTTTAAAATGAAAAATGAACAAATGAAAACAATTTTAAATTGGAAATTTACCAGAAAAAAATGTACAATATGAAAATAGAAATGTTTGTTATTGTTAATAAAATTACTTTAAAAATGGTACTTAGCAAAGTGCGCAGCAACCAGTCATCAGCAAATCGCGGCAGCGACGTCGGCAAAAGCAGCAACAACTCGCGTGCGCGCAAAAACACAAATTTACGTTAACTTTTTAGCAAAGGAAAAGCACAAATTTACGTTAACTTCTTAGCAAAGGAAAATTAATTTATTGAGTTTACGTTAAATTGCTTGCAAAGGTTAATTTACGTTAGGAATATCGCTTTTAAATTGGACACTTGAAAAATTAGCAAAAATCGCATTCGGCACACGGGCAGTATATTCGCTTACGATGGTTAGTCGTAGACTAAAGAGATACCAGAAGATTTACAGCGCTGTAAAGTTTTTGCCCGCCAATTTTATGGCCACGGATTTTCGGTCCTTTTCCCCGAAATATACTTCTCTTCTGGCGCATAAAAATGCACAAAGAGAGAAAATGCTAGGAGCAAAAAGCCCTCCCTCCCGCGCCTTTCTATTGTTTTTGCAATTTAAATCATACATTAACCTGATCGGAATTTGGTAAATACAAGTGGTAGACCAATGAACTGGTGTTCGGGTAGAGCCAAAAGGGGAACAAAATTAAGTTGCTTATTATTCAATAGAGTAAGTTAGCCGCGCACTGTGCTCTCTCTTAGCGTTGGCAACGCTTTTCATTCTCATTTTCTTGTCCCGCTTTTGTTTCAGCCTGCGCCAAGTAAGAGAGAGCAAGAAAAAACAGATTGAAAACATTTATATTAATGTATGTTTGTTAAGCATCAACAAACAACAAAATAATAGCAATAAGTAAATTGGCCAGAGGACAGAGGGGAAAAGGACAAATAGTTTGAATTGCTAAATATTCAATAGAACAAGTTAGCCGCGCACTGTTCTCTCTCTTAGCGTTGGCAGCGCTTTTCATTCTCATTTTGTTGTCCCGCTTTTGTTTTAGCCTGCGCCAAGGAAGAGAGAGCAAGACATAAAACAGACTGAAAACATTTATATTAATGTATGTTTGTTAAGCAACAACAGACAGCAAAATAATAGCAATAAGTAAATTGGCCACAGGAAAGACGGGAAAAGGATAAATAGTTTAAATTGTCAAATATTCAATATAACATGTGAGCCACGCACTCTGCTCTCTCTTTGCATTGGCAGCGCCTTACATTATCATTCTTTTTGTTTCAGCTTGCGCCGAGAAAGAGAGAGCAAAACATACATATGTTGTTTAAAAGAGTTATATTCGCCGCGCAATTCAGTTTGCAACTATTTACACCCAAACATACATATGTAAATATATGTCATTATCTGGCCTGACGTCATTGCTTTTCCTAACTCCTTGGCAAATTTGTGAGCGTTGGAGTGGGCGTGGCAAATATTTTATAAGACAGTCTATAGGTATTGGTTAAAACAGTGCATATGCATATCTGATCTGATACATATCTGAAGACAGAACGATTTACAGAGCTGTAAAGTTTTTCGCGCCAATTTTACGTGCTCGGACTTTCGGTCCTTTTACTTCAATCTTCCGTCTCATTTGGCCCATGTGAATGCACTGCGGTAAGAGAAAATGCAAAGAGCGAAAAGCCCTCCCTCCCGCGCCTATACCATTGTTTGTCAGGCACTTAAATCTTATATTAACCTAATCGGAATTAAGTAGACCAATAACATGGTGTAAGGGTAGAAAACAGGGGAGTCTAAAACGACGAGCAAAATATAAAATATACTGAAAACGTTAATATGTATGTTTGCTTAATATGAACAATTTTAGAGCCTATAATGTTTTCTTCAATTTAAATGTTTCATGTTCAATTTAAAAGTTCTAATCGCTGCTTAATTCAGTTAGCAACTATTTACATACAAACATGCAGAAATAAAATGATGTATACATACATATGTACATTGTCTGAGTGACGTCGGTTTGTGGGCGTTGGAGTGAACTGGCTATTTTGTTTGACAATCAAAGGCATTGATTAAACATACAAACAACATAAATAAACATACATACATATATTTTAAAAGACAACAGAAATATGTACAGCGCTGTAAACTTTTAGCCCGCCAATTTAACGTGCACGGATTTCGGTCCTTTTCCCCCAAATATACCTCTCTTTTGGCGCATAAAAATGAACTAAGAAGGGAAAAATGCAAAGAGCAAAAGCCCTCCCTCCCGCGCTCATGCTGTTGCTTTTCAGCAATTTAAATCTAACAATAATCAGAAATAGGTAATTGAAATTGTTAGACCAATGAATTGGTGTTAGGGTAGAGAACAGGAGTAAATTGTTTAATATTCAATAAAATAAGTTAGCTGCGCACTGTACGCTCTTATCGTTGGCAGCGCTTTTCATTCTCTTTTTTTTTGACCTGCTCTCTCTTAGCGTTGGCAGCGCTGTAATTGCCGTTGTTTTTTTGACCAGCATTTGTTACAGCCTGCGCCAAGAAAGAGAGAGCACAACATAAAATAGAATAAAAACATTTGTATTAATATATGTATGTTCGTTGAACATAAGCAATCAACAAAATTACAGCTATAAGTGGTTGGAGGACAGGAAGAAAAAAGGACAAATAGTTTATTTTTTTGTTCAATATTTAATTGAATAAGTTAGCCGCGCACTTTGTTCTCTCTCCCTTGCTCTCTTTTTTCGGCTCTGCTGAGAAAGCAACACATAAAATAGACAAAAAACATTTATATTTATGTGTGCTTGCTAAACATACACAATTTTAAGGCACACACTGTACATTTAAATATACACAAATGTTTGCACTAGGTATTCAATAAAATATTTGGTTGAATAGCTTTGTTTGAAAAAGTTCTATTCGCCCGGGATATTAGTTTGCAATTTTTTACACCCACACACATGCATAAATACATGTGTATGTAAGTGACGTATACGCAAATACCCTGGATACCAAACCCAACATACAACCTGTATATCCCGAGATACCCATTATTCCAATTGTCAATAACATAAGTCCAGACCCTACTATCGCAGTTATTCAAATCAATCCGACATAAACATTTAACCCCTCAGACACAAATCTTTCCCACGCCTTCAATCGGCAGCACCAGAATTATAAACACTTCTCACGCCTTTATCGACGACGGTAGACATAAACAATATTCAAACATTTAAACAAAGGGTCCAGCCTGAGAACCCATTCGTCAGCATAAAAGCTTTGGCCAATCCAAATTAATTAAACAAAAGATGCAGCCTAGAAACCGTTTCATCGGGCCACAGATTTGACCAATCAAAATTCTCAATCAAAGTCCACTTTCGCTGCTCGCGTCGCTGTTACCGCTAAAAGCCATAGTTATAAGAATAATGCATTTTGTAAAATCAGTTTAAGATTGGGGATCTAACTTGAAAGAACTTTACCAATAAAAACTCCGCTGTATATTAAAATAAAAATCGCTTTTTTTTAATATATCCCGAAGCAAAAAACATAATTGGCGCAGTCGGTAGGATACAAGTAATATCCTCGCGAGTGACTACCTAAAAAGGACTTAAAAAAATCACTTCGCGAAAATTAAAACATTATTTGTATCCGCAAAACGAACTTACCAACATTAGTTAAATCACGAATTAGGATTTCTAGTGTCTAACCCAGCGATAATAAATCTAATCAATTTCGCCTAAAAAAAAAAAAAATATCAATATATATCAACATCAGCAGCAGCAGCAGCCGTGGCCACAGCAGCAAAAGCATCACAAGCCCTCTCAGATGTATCCATGAATCATTTCCTTCTGCAACTAAAACAGATAAATAAATTCAACGGAGACCCACTATATTTGGCTCTCTTTATAAAAGAAGTCGATGAATTAGTCTACCATTACCCTACAACATCAGAAGGCCAAAATCAAATTATCCAAGCAGCCATCAGGAACCTCCTAGTTGGACAAGCCAGATCAATCTTGATGAGAAACATACCACAGGACTGGAAGGAATTGAGAACCCTACTTATCAGCGAGTTCAACAGCGCAACACCTCCACATCGAATGATAGCAGAATTACGTGAGATTAAATATAAAAATAATTTAAGAAAATTTGTTGAAGAATTGGAAGAACAGACTAGTAGAATTTGTTGTAAATTGAGCTTAGACAATAATCCATCAAACACAGTTCTAGTTTCGAGAACATTGAGTGATACATTAGCTGAAGTGATTCGTGAAAAATTACCAGTCAAAACATTAAGTAAATTTGATATTTCGTCTCCTCTTAAATTAAAACAAGCTGCCCAAACTGTAGGAATCTTTGAAGATAAATCCATAAACAATCGTTCTTATATGTTCAAAAACTCTCAGGAAGATGATGAATTTCAGGATTTTAAAATATCAAAATCATACTCAAATACAAAACCCAACTATCATTCAGATAATAACCAAGGGGGTAGATTCCAAAATAACAATTATCAAAACAAATATAACAACAACCAGCAGAGACAGAATAGATTCGACTCTAATAGAAATTGGGGTAACAACAATAATTCTAATAATAATAATTCAGGAAATAATTATTATCCTAAAACTTTTCAAAACAATCAAGGACAGCGTAACCAAAGTACTCAGAGTACCAATGTTCCAAAAACGTCCCCGAGTTTCAGATTCAGATCAACAACGTAAGTCTGAGCCAATGGACACATTTGAAAATTTTCAGACAACAGCCTCGGACGAAACACCACAGCCATAAAAATTAAAATTGATAATAAACCATGCCTCTGTCTTATCGATACAGGATCAAGCATAAATTTAATTAACGAAAACTTCTTTAACTACCCAATTAAAAATAATTCTACTAAAATTGAAACAATTGGTGAATCTGTAACTTTGAATAAATATATTCAGTTTAGTATTCCAAAATTATATTCATCCAAGTAAACATTTTTTATAAAAAACTTTTCAAAACACAATGACATTCTTATAGGAAGACAAATTCTGAAAGAATCGTCAGCAAAAATTGATTTTATGAAAAACACCATTGAATTACGTAATTATGAATTCCCTATGGTAAATATAACGGAAAAATGTAATCAAACTGCTTCAAATGTAGTAGATGATGAAGAATATAATTATGCCTTACAAACGGACTTATCTGACAATAATATTAGAGACGATCACTTAAATAATGAAGAAAAAACTGAACTTCATTATTTAATGTCAAAATATTTTGATATTCAGTATCATGAAGGTGAAAATTTGTCTTTCACGAACGAAATCAAACACGTTATAAAAACAAAACAAGGAGAACCGATTTATAGGAGACCATATAGTTATCCTTACATTTACGATACAGAAGTAGAAAAACAAATTGAAGAAATGATAAGACAAGGTATTATCAGAAAATCCAAATCTCCTTATTGCAGTCCAATTGTAATGGTACCCAAGAAAAGGGATGCATCGGGCATACCCAAATTTCGTATGGCTATTGATTACAGAGGACTGAATGAAATAACTATCAATGATAAATTCCCTATTCCGAACATGGACGAAATATTAGACAAGTTAGGGAAATGTCAATACTTTACAACATTAGATCTTGCTAAAGGGTTCCATCAAATTGAAATGGACCCGGACTCTATTCAAAAAACTGCATTCTCCACTAAGAAGGGTCACTATGAATATACTAGAATGCCCTTCGGCCTTAAAAATGCACCCGCCACATTTCAGCGTTGTATGAATAATATATTACACGACATAATAGGTACCCATTGCCTAGTATATTTAGACGACATTGTTATATTTTCAACCTCTTTACAAGAGCATATTCAATCTTTAAAAAAAGTATTCGAACGTCTTCGCAGATCGAATCTCGAACTACAATTAGATAAATGTGAGTTTATGAATCGAGAAACTGAATTTTTAGGTCACATAATTTCAACTGAAGGAATCAGAGCAAATCCAAAAAAAATTCAAGCTGTTCAAGATTTTAAAATTCCAAACTCTCCAAAACAAATAAAATCATTTTTAGGCCTTTGTGGTTTTTATTGTAAATTTATAAAAGATTTCGCAAAAATTGCCAAACCAATGACTCTCTGCTTAAAGAAAGGAGCAAAAATAAATATAAACGATCCTAGTTACAATGAAGCGTTTGAAAAATTAAAAACTTTAATAAGTAACGATCCAATTCTCATATATCCAGATTTTGAAAAGAAGTTTGATCTAACTACAGATGCAAGCAATTATGCATTAGGTGCTGTACTATCCCAAAAAGGGAAACCCATTTGTTTTGCCAGTAGAACTTTAAATGAACATGAGTTAAATTATGCAGCTATTGAAAAGGAATTATTACCTATCGTATGGGCGACTAAGTATTTCCGCCCCTATCTCTTTGGAAGAAGTTTTAAAATATGTTCTGACCATAAACCACTTGTTTGGTTACACAATATAAAGGAACCTAATATGAAATTACAACGTTGGAAAATAAAGCTTAGAGAGTTTGATTATGAAATAAAGTACATTAAAGGGAAAGAGAATCATGTAGCAGATGCTCTATCCAGGATTACAAAAAAGGAATCAAAAGATATCAAAATTGAAGAAGTATTTCAAAATGAAGACGATGTAGATACTACTGCAGCAACAGTGCATAGTGCACAAGAAGATAATGGCGATTGCATACAAATTACCGAACGACCAGTTAACGTTTTTAATCACCAACTTATATTTGAAAAGGGAAATCAAGACACTAACGAACTTACTCACTACTTTAACAAAACTATTAATAAAATTATTTACAGTAACATGGCTGAGACTTTGGCAAAAGACATAATTATAAAATTTATATGTGGACACAATTTTGTTATGTACATTAATAATGACGAAGATTTTGCAATTTTTCAACGAGCCTATATGAAATTAATTAAACCAAATACTGGTACGAAATTAATGAAAACTTCAGTAGCACTTCCCAACTTGCCCACATATGCAGACTTTCAGGAAAAAATATTAGAAATACATGAGAAAACAATACACCAAGGAATTAAAAAGACTTATGACACTTTTAAAATGAAATACTACTTCCCAGTCGCACAAAAACTTATTAAAAACATTATTAATAAATGTGAAATTTGTAATTTATGCAAAGCAGAGCACAGGAAAGTTGCTCTTCCGTTTGAAAAAACTCCAGAAACCAAAAATATTCGCGATAAATATGTTATAGACTATTACTTTATTGACCAACGTAAATTTTTAACATGCATCGACATTCATTCAAAATTCATTTCTATTATTGAAACAAAAACCACAGATTGGATTGAAAGTAAAAAAGCTCTTCTTAAAATCTTTAATATGATAGGTAAACCGAAAACAATTAAAATGGATCAAGATCCTGGCTTAGTATCTAAATCATTACAAAATTGGTTACAAAATGAAAATATTAACATTGAAATTACAACTAGCAAGAATGGTATAGCCGATATAGAAAGGGTACATAAAACAATCAATGAAAAACTTAGAATTATTAATACACTTACGGACGCTGAAGATAAGTTAATGAACATAGAAAAGGCAACATATGTTTGTAATCATGAAATAACCCACGATGCCACAGGTAAAACACCTGCTGAAGTATTTCTTTATGGAATAAAACCAAGTAAAAATATGCAAAAACAAAAAGAACATAAGATAGATAAACTTAATAAAGACCGCGAGGAACATGAAGTAGATCTGGAATACACCAAAGTTGAAAAAGAAATGAAACGTAAAGCTAAATTAGTAAACCCATTTAAAAAGACAGGAGCGTTAGAACAAAAATACGAAAAGCACTGGCAAGAAACTAATAGGGGTCATAAAGTAGTAAAACACATAAGTAAATTTAAAAAAGCTAAAATACAAAATCTCTCTCCTCATTCCAGGGAAACTGACAGTACTGATTCTGATAATGAAAATGATCATGATAGTGACATGGATGAAAATACCATTGACAACAGCTCAACAAATTAGCATTACACCCATTACTTCGAACAACGGTTATTTACTTCTGAACACAGGGACTATAAAAATACCTCTAAAGTATGAACATCATATGATTAAAATAAATCAAACTAAAATATTTGAAACATATCAGGAATTTATAAAATACGAAAACCAATTTAAAAATGTACCGGACATTGCATTAACATTGAAACAATTAAAACATGAAATCAAGGGAATTACTTCATCATCGAGACAAAAACGGGGATTAATTAACTTTTTAGGGACAGCTCACAAGTATCTATTTGGAACATTAACTGAAGATGATAAAAAAGAGTTGGAAGATAAACTACAAAACTTACAAGAAAACAAGGAATTTAATGAAATAATTCAAATAATAAATGAACAATCAAAAGATATAAGCAAACTCGTAAAAGATAAACAAGAAGAAAAAGCTTTGCACATTTTTAGATATTCCTTAAATATCTTCCTAGAATACATTGAAGATTTACAAATGAGTTTACAATTAACAAGAGTTGGAATATTTAATCCTAAAATACTAAAACATGAAGAGTTGGAGAACATAAACGAAGAAAAATTACTCTCAATCAAAACTTCAGCTTGGTTAAGCAGTCAAACTAAAGACACTTTTATTCTAGCCCATATACCCACTTCTTTTAAAGAAACACAAAAATATAGAATTATTAAATATCCAGATAATATGGGCCGACAAATTGATATAAATGATAATTATGAATATTTTGTAAATGACGAAAAGAAAGTATTTTACTTGGAAAATTCACCAAATTCATTAGCAAATATTTTAGACCAAAAATTTATTATCACTGATTAATGTATCTCTCAAATCCTTACTAATCAATTTGCGAAATGTCAACACACTTTTGTATCAGAAAATGAATCTTTAAAATATATTGAGCCTAACATCATTATTACTTATAATTTAAAAGAGACACAAATTAATCAAGATTGCGAAATATTCAACAAAACAATTCAGGGTAACAATATAATACAATTAAGTCAATGTACTTTAGAAATAAGAGATATTAAAATTACAACATCAAAGAACATAAAAGAATATAAAATTATATTATCCAGCACTAATATTACTTTATATGAACCAATACGATTGTTAAAACTTAAAAACTCTATTACCTATCAACAAAAACAAGAATCAATTTATAAGTGGATTGTTTTTACAATATTAATAATTATACTTTTAAGCATTACTACTTATATCATATTTACCTATAGGCGCCTAGCTAACAAAAAAGAAATTTTGTTTAAATTCAACAAGGATGTTGAATCTTCTAAAGGAGGGGCGAGTGACGTATACTGTAATGGTTGCCTCAGGATGAGGAGCTGCTATTTCGCGACAAATAAAAGTATTGCCAGTACGCGATACACAAGATACGTTGTGATTAGCGATCTCTTCCTTCTACCCAGTTATGAGAACGACGGGTGGAATCCTCTAGTGCCTTAGCTCTTTCGGCGATGGGGTGGGTCTGTGTGCCGTCTCTAACTGTCCATACATACTTTAGTTTTTAGGATTCCTACAGAAACTACTTTATAGAACTTAACATTGAAAAGAAACGAAGAAAAGAAAAACAAAAGAGAGAGCCAAATTTAAATATACTACTGACAGGCTAACGTTTCACAAGGTCTTAGCTGATATTGGACACTTGCTTTCTCTACCCACCCAACCATAATCTTTTCGGCTATTTGACGAAGATACTATAGAGATACTTCCGATTCATAATTTAAGTTGCCATGTCAATTCAGGAAACAACACACCTTTAGCCGTTCATGATTTTCTTCAAGGTATTATACATATTTATTTGCAAAGGGGCGTTTGTTGATTTAACATTTTCTTTCTTTCAGATAGGTAGTATTTCATTATCGTTAGTTGAATCTGATTCATTAGTGTCTACCGACACCAGAAAATTTAACAAGATTTCTTACGTATGTACAAAGTATTTGTTCGCCGGATTAAATTTATGGAATTGGATATCGGCAACATTCTTGGGACTTACAACTAAGTATTTATTCCTATAAATTCATTATTAAGCGCTTACAAACCAAGGTTCGAAGATTTGAGTGATATGGTGGCTAAACCGCATTTCGATTCGGTTTTGGGTCATTATTTTTCTTGGGGGGGTTCGGAGTTATTAATATTGTGGAACCGAGCGAATCTCGTTTTTAATTCGCACGAGATTAATGATACATTTGGGTTTGTTTCTTTCTTTAGGGTAGAATACTTTTTAGGTAATAATCTTTATAAGTTTGTAAGCGGTCACCAAGCTCTCGGTATATATACGCAAAACAGAAAACTAATAAAGCTCCCGATCGGAGCTTACACCACGTGTGGGAAAACACACGAGAGATTGGATCGACTTACAAATAGATCACAAAATAGGTATGCAAGGGCGCATAAATATAACTCACACGGTTAAACTTCCAGCGTTGAAAGGCCTTCCAGCGTGATAGTGATGAGACGGTGTTGTTGTTAGCTGTGAATTCTATTTTGGCATCTACACTAATAAAGATTATATGGGCAAACGATGATTTTAGTTCAGCGATGGTCGGGTTCCACAAATTATTAATTTCCGCAACCACTACTCTTAAAATATTTTTCTTTGTTAGAATGCTTCGTAGAGTTAGAAGAGTCTCTGTTCTTCAGGGGTCAGTCGCGATTCCTATGGGGGGTAGTCAATCGACTCGCTGTTCTGCTTCGAATCTGCTACGGTATTCCTCCGGGGCGTTAATAGATGGGACTGTCTTGACTGCCGGTATTTGGTGGGGACGGATAAGACCTCCCAGACCGGTAAAATCCCTACTGGCTCATGAGATGGTTGGCTTTAGCCTTTTCGTGTTAGCAAGCCGCTGGCGTATTGGAGCTTGAGCCCGGGCAGCCCTCGAACTGCCAAGAAAGCTGATTTAGTTTAGAATACGGATATACCAAAAAGGTGGCCCATACCTGTGATCTAAGAGGTTTTTCCAGGAAGTGAAAATAAAGCAGCACCGGAAGAGATCTTCCGGAAATGTTTCCACTACCCAGCACGTGTTTGGGGCACATGAGATTATGCCATTCCCGAACGGACTGCAATCTGCCACATCCGATAGGAAATTCTCTTTCACTTATGCAAAAACGATCATGGTTTGGGGTTTGTGCAATTTAATTGGCGTGCTATACTTTATCAATGGCGCGTCGACTTAACCTGGTAGCGATTTTTTTTTTTAAGATCAATTAGACGACGGTCGGAAAAGAATACTTTTGCGGGTTGTGAAAGAGACTGATTGCATCCGCGTGGGCGTTTATATACCGAAAATTTCCAGACTCTCAAGCTTTCTTTCTTGGAACGTCATGGAAATTTGAACCCAGTTGGCGGCACTGAACAATGCAGCTGATACGCAAAAGCTAAGCTAAGATTACCCCTCGCTGCCGTAAAGTATACTTTAATAGGGGTTTGCGAAAACTATTGTTTTTGGTTTTTCTGGCAGAAAATGATAGGCGGGCATTCCGTTTAGAATGACGACCATTACACCACCCGATAATATTTCTTCTTTAGATGCAATATTAGCGGGAATTAGCTCCGAATGTCCTTGGCATGATAAGTTCCTACCTCTTTTCCTTGCAAGTTTTCAAGTTGGTAATAACAATTTCCAAGTTTTTTT
The DNA here is from genome assembly GCF_043229965.1 of Drosophila suzukii. Taxonomy (NCBI): domain Eukaryota; kingdom Metazoa; phylum Arthropoda; class Insecta; order Diptera; family Drosophilidae; genus Drosophila; species Drosophila suzukii. The sequence goes on from NC_092085.1 coordinate 5,777,918, forward strand.
CTAATCCTACATTTCACAAATTGAGGACCTAACTTTGCGTTAAAGTTCTGTACGAATTTACTCTGAGCAAAATTTCGACGATACACTTCCTGTCCTTCCCGGAACGAGGTCGGCTTTGCCCGCAAATTGTATTGCCGGACGTTGCGATCATAGGCACGACGGATATTGGCTTGAATATCTTTTCGCAAAAGAACTAGGTTATCTGATCGAGATATAGGTATTATAGGTTCCTCCAAAAGCGATAAGTCTTTGAGTAGCTTATAATCGGAGCCGTGCGTTATCATATCCAGTCCGAATAAAGCACGGTATGGGGAACATCCTAACGATTGATGCAAAGATGATCTCAAGGAACAGGTTATACTAGTAATGTGCATCTCCCACTCGGTTTGATCGTTTTTTAAGTACGAACGGACCGCAGCTAATAGGGAACGATTTACCCGATCGGCCGCATTACTTTGTGGCGAGTAAAGCGCGGTATATATGTGGTTTATGCCTAATTCGGTAATAAAAGCGTTAAATTCCGATGCCTTAAATTGTGTACCGTTGTCGCTTACTATAGTTTCGGGAACGCCTACACTGTGAAACACCTGTTTTAGTAGAAACTCTATTATTGCCGCCGACGTAAATTTTTTCAATGGTTGGAGCCAGGGATATTTGCTAAAATGGTCCAGTACTATTAATAGACCAACATGTCCCTGTTTACTACGCGGGTAAGGGCCTAGCAGATCGATATACAGACGTTGAAATGGTCTGTACGTTGGACAGTGCTCACCCATTGGGGGGCGTAAAGTATAGTTAGGCGCCTTGTTCTCCTTACAGGCGTCACAAGATCGAATATAGTCTCTAACATCTTTTGATAAGCCTGGCCAAAATAAATTTCGACGTATCTTTGCTATGGTCTTTTGCATTCCCGCATGAGAGGAAGTAACGCTATCGTGGGCTTGTCGGAGAACCTCTTCTCTTAAGGTTTCGGGAACCCACAGTTTCCATGCCTGTTTATCTTGCATTTCGTTTCCATCTGCATGTTCGGTACGAATATACAGAAATTGATCTACTATTTTAACGTCTGGGAATTTATCTAAATTGTTCGTAAACTTGGTTTTTAACGCCGTGTTTGTGTCTTCCTGAAAAGCCTCGGAGCTTAGGTCTATTATGGGGGCCATATCTATTGCCGAGATTTCGTTTTCACATAGCCTAGATAACGCGTCAGGAACAACATGGTCTTTTCCTTTGCGATGTGAAAAAGTGAATTTAAATTGTTGCAAGCGAAAAATCCACCGAGCAAGTCTGCCAGACACGTTTTGCTGCCTCATAAGCCAAAGTAAGCTTGAATGGTCAGTAACTACTTCAAATTCTTGTAATTCTAGATAGCAACGAAACTTTTCAATAGCTAATACTACAGCCAAACACTCGCGCTCGGTTACACTATAGTTGCGTTGCGAACGACTCAGTTTTTTCGACATGAATGCGATGGGCTTTTCAGCATCCTCTTCTGACAGTTGAACCAGCACGGCACCAATGCCAAAGTCGCTAGCATCACAGTGAAGATAAAATTTTTTATCAAAGTTCGGATTTGTTAACACGGGAGCCGAGGTCAAAATGGATTTTAACTTATCCATTGCTACTTGGGCTTCTGCAGGCCAGCAAAACTTTACCTTTTTAGAAAGCACATCTGTGATTGGGCAGGTGAGGTCAGCAAAATTATGTATGAATCGTCGATACCACCCACAAACTCCGAGAAATCCGCGAACTTGTTTAAGGTTTTTTGGCGATGGCCAATTTATAATACACGAAATGTTGGACGGGTCGGTGCAGATACCTCCACTACCAATGACATATCCTAAATAGTTGATGCTTGTTACCCCAAATTCACTCTTGTCTATATTAAGAGTAAGATTGGCCTTGCGGAATTCCTCTGCAAGCCGAACCAATACTGACAAATGGGATGCAAAATCTTCCGTAACAACGCAAAGGTCGTCTAGGTAACCAAAGACACAATGGCGAAGATCTGGGGGTATAATCTGATCCATTAAACGACACATTGTGGACGGCGCGTTACATAGGCCGAAAGGCATAACTTTGAACTGGTATAACGGTCGACCAGGCACCGTGAATGCCGTTAACGGCTTTGATTCTGAGCTGAGCTGGATCTGCCAGTAGGCATCTTTTAAGTCTAGCTTGGAAATGATATTAGCTTTGGGTAACGTCGAAAAAATCCCGTCAATGCTAGGCAAAGGATAAGCATCCTTTTTGGTAGCCTCATTAAGTCTGCGCGCGTCAAGACAAAGTCGAATTTTGTTAGGCTTGACTACCAAACGCATCGGGGAGCTCCACGGGCTCACGGAAGGCTCAATAACATCCAACTGTAGCATACGGTCAATTTCTGCATACAGCAGTTTTTCTACTGCAGGACTTACAGGGTAGAAACGTTGTTTTACTGGTAATGCATTTCCCACCTCGATTGTATGTTCTATTAGGGACGTACGACCTAATCCATCTGATGCTTTTGGAAATAATTGCTTAACTACTGCTAGCTGTTGACTTTGCGTGGCAGTTAACGGATATAGGTTTTCACCTGAAAGCTCGCTGATTTCCTTAGACGCTTGTAACGACGATATAATATTTGGAGCGATTTGGAAGATTCTCCAGAAGTCATGGCCTAGAATTAGTTTTTGTTTAATGCTGGGAATAATATATAATCTCATAGGCTTTTTAATATTGTTGTAGCTAATTTCGGTATCCAGGAAACCTGTTATAGTTTGATTTTCCCCGCCTGCTGTTTTCGCTCGCGACTTTAAGGGCTTGTACTCCGACAAATTTGAAAAATCTTGCAGTGCCAGCTCTGCTCCAATGCAACTAATGTTTGCCCCCGTGTCCAACAGACCAAGTTCTTTATACTGTAGGAACGACACTTCGGCATAACTTCGCAAATCAGTGGAGTTGTTAAAAATAGTCGAAATCTGTATTTTTTTATTTCTCTTAACCTCAGCATAATATGACTTTAATCTATTAGTGCGCCTATTTATTTGTGGATATATATCCTGAAATATACGGCTTCTTACTTCTAAATAGTTTTGCATTCTCTCTTCATATGGGCGGAATCGCATTGAAATTCGATTTCCTTTCGCTTGCTTATCTATTACTGTATTTTGACTTACATTTGCGGGGGCATTCGGTTTTTGGCGAATGCACCCACTCGTCGGTTTTCCGACTGCTTTTGGAGGCAATTTGGACATTGTGGCTTGTAGGCGTTTAGCTTTCCACAGGTATAACAAAAGATACGACGCTCCGCTAAACAGTTCCGCCAGATATGTCCTACTTCTTCGCAGTTCCAACACTTTAGCTTATCATGAAAGCTTTGTAAGGCAGCAAGTTCCGCCTCTGCTTGTGAAGTTTCTTCGGTTTCGGCACTATCATCTTCTAGCGCATATACTTGCCGGCGATTCGGTCCTAGTTTGGACTTACCCTGATCTGGGCGACAACTTATCTCCTGCAACAAATTTTCGCTCATGTGAACTAAACGACGTAAATGTCCTACAGAATGCACTGGCTGGTATAGCAACTTTTCTCTCGTATCGGGTAGCAAGTTGTTCTTTAATATTTCACAAAGCTCTTCTTCTTCAATTTTAATAGAGGCTTTGTCGATTAATGAGGCCACGGCCTCATAGAAAGCGGAAAACGGTTCTCCGTGCTTTTGCTTGCGCGCTCTAATCAATTCCATGCTCATAAAGTCCGATCGGTAGTCCTTATATTGTTGACGGAGTGAGGCGCAAATGTTTGACCAAACAATTCTATCCACCTGCTTATGATATCTCCAAAACCAAGATCTAGCTTTTCCAGTGAACAAGACATGCATGTTCTTACACATGATTGTAAAGTCACTACCTAATGTTTCGTCGGTTAGGACTTTTATTCTATAAATAAACTCGTCCACTCCTAACCCTTCAGTAGACCCATCAAAATGTACACCCCACTTTTGCATGATGTCGACTGTCTGCCTAGAATGTATGGATGCTGAACTGAGAGATGATGATTCCCGGTTCATATCGGATACCTGCCTATTATTAGACTGAGGACGGTTATGTATAGATAAAGATGTTAGGACTTTTATTCTATAAATAAACTCGTCCACTCCTAACCCTTCAGTAGACCCATCAAAATGTACACCCCACTTTTGCATGATGTCGACTGTCTGCCTAGAATGTATGGATGCTGAACTGAGAGATGATGATTCCCGGTTCATATCGGATACCTGCCTATTATTAGACTGAGGACGGTTATGTATAGATAAAGATGATATAACGGTATTAACCGTTTGTTCTATCATTTCTTGGATAGTATTATAGTCCACCGTCTGATTTCGACGGGTATTTGTGGTGCGAGCTGGTCTACCGGCGCGGGGCCTACCGCGAATTGGTCTACTAGCAATACCTTCCACCTGGATTGTACTCTGGCTAGCATCCAAAGCCGAAGATTGACCACCACTGGCGTTTAACGGGACTGGGTCGGGTATGGTGGCCGTATTAGCTTCTCCTAACTGGGCTAAAGTTCTAGCTAAATTTCTGGTGGTTACTCCCCGCGACACTGGGTCGGGCGGTGGAGGCACTTGTTGCGAACGAAAGGGCGAGCAATTTCCTACAACTACTTTAATTTCTTTTCTGGTTATCGGGGCCCTACAGGTATAACAACAAGAATTCTCTGTTAACCATGCTTCTACACAATTTTTGTGAAAGACATGCGTGCACGCTAGATAATAACAAGGATTGGTATTATCCATGACAGTTGCACATAGTGCGCAATTATTCTCCATATTACCCGAAGAGGCGCTTGGAGGTGAGTTTGTAACTGGCATTTTGATTTGTTTTTTTTTTCTTGATCTATGTTTTGACTGTTCCTGAATTTGACATATAATGGCAACTAAAAAAAATCGGGTATACTGACTTAGCCTGCAGTGTAAATTTATGAAACATGTCGCTTATTGAAACTAACTATGATGGTCTCGAACTGTCAGATTTTAACTATCTACGGATCTTTATCCGGCAAGTAAACGCATTGTATCGCATTCGGACAAGTTCCAGGAAAGATACCTCGTCGATTTACTGACAATAAGACAAATTTGTGTTTGCCGCAGTAGTACCTTGACAGAAAAATACACCAGCTTCGCGATAATTAAGTATTGGGATGTGATCTTAGGCCCCTTCTCAATATTCTATAAATATGCAAGCTTGATTTTATGCTCTCATTAAGGTATTCTACAGCAAACTCCTAAATCAGAAAAATGTGAGCAATAATTGTGAGTAACACAAGATTTCCTATAGCTGATGTTTTCGCTATATTTTCCCATTGGTGTATGTCAATCCTCGTAGGTTTCTCGGTCTGTTATCCATATCTAAATAACAGCGTCGTAGGCCTTGTAGAGGGTCGACCTCTTCCCGTACCTTATAATGCGATAGGTAGACCAATCAAGTCCAACTACTTCAGCACAACTAATACTAGCATTGGGATGATCTAAACACTACTGAATGGAAAAAATCTATGTTCGTACCACTAAAAGTTTTTATTCTTAAAGTGGCCCCACGTTTTGGGCGCCAAAAGTTATGTAATGGTTGCCTCAGGATGAGGAGCTGCTATTTCGCGACAAATAAAAGTATTGCCAGTACGCGATACACAAGATACGTTGTGATTAGCGATCTCTTCCTTCTACCCAGTTATGAGAACGACGGGTGGAATCCTCTAGTGCCTTAGCTCTTTCGGCGATGGGGTGGGTCTGTGTGCCGTCTCTAACTGTCCATACATACTTTAGTTTTTAGGATTCCCACAGAAACTACTTTATAGAACTTAACATTGAAAAGAAACGAAGAAAAGAAAAACAAAAGAGAGAGCCAAATTTAAATATACTACTGACAGGCTAACGTTTCACAAGGTCTTAGCTGATATTCGACACATGCTTTCTCTACCCACCCAACCATAATCTTTTCGCCTATTTGACGAAGATACCCAAGAGATACTTCCGATTCATAATTTAAGTTGCCATGTCAATTCAGGAAACAACACACCTTTAGCCGTTCATGATTTTCTTCAAGGTATTATACATATTTATTTGCAAAGGGGCGTTTGTTGATTTAACATTTTCTTTCTTTCAGATAGGTAGTATTTCATTATCGTTAGTTGAATCTGATTCATTAGTGTCTACCGACACCAGAAAATTTAACAAGATTTCTTACGTATGTACAAAGTATTTGTTCGCCGGATTAAATTTATGGAATTGGATATCGGCAACATTCTTGGGACTTACAACTAAGTATTTATTCCTATAAATTCATTATTAAGCGCTTACAAACCAAGGTTCGAAGATTTGAGTGATATGGTGGCTAAACAGCATTTCGATTCGGTTTTGGGTCATTATTTTTCTTGGGGGGGTTCGGAGTCATTAATATTGTGGAACCGAGCGAATCTCGTTTTTAATTCGCACGAGATTAATGATACATTTGGGTTTGTTTCTTTCTTTAGGGTAGAATACTTTTTAGGTAATAATCTTTATAAGCTTGTAAGCGGTCACCAAGCTCTCGGTATATATACGCAAAACAGAAAACTAATAAAGCTCCCGATCGGAGCTTACACCACGTGTGGGAAAACACACGAGAGATTGGATCGACTTACAAATAGATCACAAAATAGGTATGCAAGGGCGCATAAATATAACTCACATGGTTAAACTTCCAGCGTTGAAAGGCCTTCCAGCGTGATAGTGATGAGACGGTGTTGTTGTTAGCTGTGAATTCCATTTTGGCATCTACACTAATAAAGATTATATGGGCAAACGATGATTTTGGTTCAGCGATGGTCGGGTTCCACAAATTATTAATTTCCGCAACCACTACTCTTAAAATATTTTTCTTTGTCGCGATTCTCTGTCAGTCGCGATTCCTAGGGGGGTAGTCAATCGACTCGCTGTTCTGCTTCGAATCTGCTACGGTATTCCTCCGGGGCGTTAATAGATGGGACTGTCTTGACTGCCGGTATTTGGTGGGGACGGATAAGACCTCCCAGACCCGTAAAATCCCTACGCCAGACGATTAATACTGGCTCATGAGATGGTTGGCTTTAGCCTTTTCGTGTTAGCAAGCCGCTGGCGTATTGGAGCTTGAGCCCGGGCAGCCCTCGAACTGCAAAGAAAGCTGATTTAGTTTAGAATACGGATATACCAAAAAGGTGGCCCATACCTGTGATCTAAGAGGTTTTTCCAGGAAGTGAAAATAAAGCAGCAGCGGAAGAGATCTTCCGGAAATGTTTCCACTACCCAGCACGTGTTTGGGGCACATGAGATTATGCCATTCCCGAACGGACTGCAATCTGCCACATCCGATAGGAAATTCTCTTTCACTTATGCAAAAACGATCATGGTTTGGGTTTTGTGCAATTTAATTGGCGTGCTATACTTTATCAATGGCGCGTCGACTTAACCTGGTAGCGTTTTTTTTTTAAGATCAATTAGACGACGGTCGGAGAAGAATACTTTTGCGGGTTGTGAAAGAGACTGATTGCATCCGCGTGGGCGTTTATATACCGAAAATTTCCAGACTCTCAAGCTTTCTTTCTTGGAACGTCATGGAAATTTGAACCCAGTTGGCGGCACTGAACAATGCAGCTGATACGCAAAAGCTAAGCTAAGATTACCCCTCGCTGCCGTAAAGTATACTTTAATAGGGGTTTGCGAAAACTATTGTTTTTGGTTTTTCTGGCTGAAAAATGATAGGCGGGCATTCCGTTTAGAATGACGACCATTACAATACGCAAATACCCTGGATACCAAACCCAACATACAACCTGTATATCCCGAGATACCCATTATTCCAATTGTCAATAACATAAGTCCAGAGCCTACTATCGCAGTTATTCAAATCAATCCGACATAAACATTTAACCCCTCAGACACAAATCTTTCCCACGCCTTCAATCGGCAGCACCAGAATTATAAACACTTCTCACGCCTTTATCGACGACGGTAGACATAAACAATATTCAAACATTTAAACAAAGGGTCCAGCCTGAGAACCCATTCGTCAGCATAAAAGCTTTGGCCAATCCAAATTAATTAAACAAAAGATGCAGCCTAGAAACCGTTTCATCGGGCCACAGATTTGACCAATCAAAATTCTCAATCAAAGTCCACTTTCGCTGCTCGCGTCGCTGTCACCGCTAAAAGCCATAGTTATAAGAATAATGCATTTTGTAAAATCAGTTTAAGATTGGGGATCTAACTTGAAAGAACTTTACCAATAAAAACTCCGCTGTATATTAAAATAAAAATCGCTTTTTTTTAATATATCCCGAAGCAAAAAACATAATTTGTATGTATGTCATTTTCTGGCTCTAGTGTCAAGGCTTGTCTTAACTACCTTGGTTTGAGGGCATTGGACTGAGAACGGGAAAGTTTTTTGGGAAAATCTATAGGTATTTATTAAACTAATACATATTTATTGAAAGAGATAAATAAAGATTTTCAGATCTTTAAAGGTTTTTGCCCGTCAATGGGACAAATGGATAAATTGTTCATTATTCAGTAGAACAAGTTAGCCGCGCACTTTGCTCTCTCTGAGCGCCGGCAGGTCTTTTTTCTTTGCCGCTAAGTTCGGCCGGCAACTATTTACATACACACACATACACGCGTAAAAACATTTCGCATTGTCTGGCTCTGACGTCATAGCTTTTTTTCTTGGGAGGTTTGTGGGCGTTAGAGTGGGCGTAGCAAATTTTTTTTTCAGTAAAAATTTTTTATCTAGCATCAAAACTGTAAGAGTTACAGTTTTGGGCGGTTTGTGGGCGTTAGAGTGGGCGTGGCAGTCTACTGAAACAAACTTGCGCTGCGTAAGAAGCTCAGGAATCTGTACGCCAAATCTCAATAGCCTAGCTCTCATAGTTTCCGAGATCTCAGCGTTCATCCGGACAGACAGACGGACAGACGGACATGGCTAGATCGACTCGGCTAGTGATCCTGATCAAGAATATATATACTTTATAGGGTCGGAAACGCTTCCTTCTGCCTGTTACATACTTTCCGACGAATCTAGTATACCCTTTTACTCTACGAGTAACGGGTATAATTATTTTAGAAACGAATATACTAGGCCGGATGAAAAGTCCCCGGTCTGACCCATAGATGGCGTTACTAGATTTTTTTCCATAAGATTTTCATTCAGTACCAACCTTCAAACGATACGTGTCGAAATTTGACAGCAATCGGACAATTAGTTCGGGAGTTATAGTGATTTGAGTGAAGCTACTTTTGTTATTGTTGATGGAAAAAAAAGAATTTCGTGTGTTAATAAAGTATTGCTTTTTGAAAGGAAAAAATACAGTTGAAGCAAAAGCGTGGCTTGATAAAGAGTTTCCGGGGTCTGCACCAGGAAAATCAACCATCATTGATTGGTATGCTAAGTTTAAACGTGGTGAAATGAGCACTGAAGACGGTGAACGCAGTGGACGCCCAAAAGAGGCGAAAATTCAATGATCTCAAACAAGTCAAAAATCATACAAATTTACAATTGGAGGAAACTTTTAAACCTATTACTGAACCCTTACACTGGTAGAAAAAACATCGTAAATGTCACTATTTCGCCAACGTTTCAACTATTTTTCCCAGCGGTTTAGAACCTAACATGAAAATCGTAAAAACGAAAACGTTAAATAGTTGAATACTTTTTGAATAATTTCGTAGTAAATCCAACGATTTTTTAATTTCGATCAAATATGTTAAAATAGTACAAAATAATTAAATTAAATATGTTCCATAGTAAAAAGTATTATATTTTTATATTTATTTTAAATATTTTCATATTTAGTTCCAGTAAATAGAACATTTCATTTAAATGGTTTTTATAGTTAAAATAATTATAGCCCGCCTTAAAACTCAGCATATTTTTATTTGGATTAAATAATTCTCATATTTAAATCAGACTGGGATGAACTTTAATATAAATACAAATCGTATTTAAATTAAATATAATCCCCGTTAAAAGAACTGTACTTTATGTTTGATTTAAATATAGTATTTGAGCCATATTATTATGGTGCATATTCAATTTAAACCGATCCGTAGTTTAAAACAAGCGTGATTTATATTTAAAAAAGCCACAAATAAGTATGCAATGTGTTTTTATTGAAAATAAACTTAAACATATCCAAACAATTTTTCTGCTTACATTTTTTTTTTTTTGACCATACTAAAACGTTATCATTATTTTTGTTTTAAATACATTTGTACTTAACGTAAGTCTTAGAATTTATATTATACGTATGCATAGGGCAGCTAGTAAAGTCTTCAATGTTTTTTATTATCACAGATTTTTGTGTTTTGCCACATTCGTACGCCTGCATGTGCGTACAAAACTGTTTAATTGCAATATTATTACAGGCAACGTAAACTGTTTGTGCTTCCACAAACGCAAAAAGTATCTTAAATAATAAAAAGTTTGTATTTCTTATTCCCAAACAATAGTCTTTCTTATATGTTATACCTTTGTACAAAATATGCTCAGATATTTGAACATTTTCAGATGACAACTTATAGGAACTAATTTGTTTCAAGTATTCTTTATGTATGTCTTCATTTACAAAACTTATTACTTTAAAGTGGGGAGGAATTCCGTCCTTGTTCTTCGTTAGAAAGTAAGAGAAACTAAGACTTTCTTTTATAGCGAGAGAACGACATTCAGCTATCCGCGACGTTATAGAACTTAAATATGACTTAGAGTTTCTGTGTTTAGCTTCGAACCTCATAACCCAAGATAGCTTAGGAGGTCCACATTTTCTTATCGCGGTCGGGTAGTGAACAAGAAAATGATGCTTAGGTTTCAAAGTTGGTCCATATAACGAAACATATAATTTATGATGAGCTTGAATCTTTCTATCGAGAACTTGTAAGTCAGCATCATTAAATTCATTTTGAAATAACATGTCAATAATTTCTAGCATTTGCGTGAATAAAATCCAGTTTTTGTTATTCTTGGGCACATAGCTCGCTATCATAAATGGCAGATACCTAGCTAGGCAAAGTTTCTCACTAGCGGTCATTCTTAGTTCGTTTTTTTGTAACTTACTCAGAACAAGAGGACGCGATGCATTTTTTATGTCTAACTCTCCAAAGGAAAAACATTTTTTCCGATAATTAATAATGTCTAAACTTAAAATTTTTCCTTTTATCAAAGCTGTGAGAGTTTGGCATACGCTATAAACACATACGCCTTCTAGGACATCGTGCATGAGATCAAAATAAAAATTTTCTGTTACATGAAAAGTTTTAAGTTCGTTAAATAAACAGTCGCTCTTAATTCCTGTTTCAAGAACATCTTGTGCTTTTATGTCATTTTCATACGAGGCCCTGTTTCTGAACAAATTTGGATGTTCAAATGTCTCTTTTCATTTCTATGTTGTTTCGCCTGCATGCTCTGCAAAATCGTTTTGCTCTAAATGATTTTATAAAACCTAATATCGAGTTGAGTCCTAAATTGTCACCTAAAATTAGACCTACTACAATGTATATAGTAAATGACTCTTTCCCTATTGTTACCCTAATTCCATTTTCTAGTTCTTCTAAAACCTGATATATTTGATAAAATACAACATCATTATCTATTTCCTTAAATGCTTGACTTGGTATATATGCAAAGGGAAAAATAAAGTCTAACTTAGATTGCAAGTATTGAGGCAAAGTAGGAAAAGAATAATAGCAGCCACATATAGATGAAACATGTGCACCTATGGCATTATTAATTTGAAATTCATCGGCATAGAAATTTAACGGAATAATAATATCATTTATATCATAATGTGAAAGCTTGTTAGCAAATGTACAGGTATTGACAAAGTTGCAAATAGTTTCCTTTTTCATAAGCTCTTTTTGATTTTTAACAGTAAGGTTCAAAACGTCTGGAATCTCGAAAAATTTTCTTATTTGGAACTTTACAGGCATAAGTTGTATGTTCACTTTGTGAGGCATGAGTTCTGCTTTGCCTCTTTTAATTTTAGGTACTAGTTTGTTTGAAATTGTATATGCCAAAGGATTTTCATAGAGATTTTTCTCTTTTAAAAACTTTAAAAATTTATACTCAGATACTATCGGCTTAAATGGACTCTTACAGAAATCTAAAACATAATTAAGTATTTCGTATGATAAAGTTGAACTTGTCAGAGCATCTTTAACTGCACTAGCTATTGGGGCTAGCAGATCAGCAATTTGTTTTTGTATAAACAGAATCTCATTTCTTGGCAGTCCAGGTCGAGCGTGCAAGCCACAAGAAAAAAAAAAAGACTTGTCTTCAAAATTGTTTTGATAATCTGTGGTTTTAATATGTGCTAAGTTATTCTTTAGAGCGACACTTGAGTCGCGATTGGAAGCTGCAGTAACATAAGTATTATTAATTTCGATAATATTGATTTCTTCAATGTTGTCATTTTCCGATAATGTAATCTCAGCATGCGAGTTACAAATATGTTTCTCGAAAACGGCGTATTTGAAAAAAAGTTGATCGCATGACTTAAATTTACATATTAACGGGTTGTCTATGGTCGGTTTCTTAAGTAAGTGACTTATTTTTAAGTGATCTATTAATTCATCCGTATGCGAAAAGCTCTGACAGCACTTGAAACAGGAATACATTGCCAGTTTAGTAATAAAACGTTTACTTTCTCATAAAATTTAGCAAAGAAGTTAAGTTTGAAGACTTTTTATCATATGGGGTATGTATATCATATATGTACTGCTGTATGAACAACCAAGCAAATTCTGACGGTACGGGGTATTTTAAGTTCAATGTATTAAAAATCTTAAAGCATACATCTAACGACTCTATAAAGGAGTCAAACTTATATAATGACTTATCAAAGTATACGAAAAATCCTGTCAAATTTTCTATGCATTCACCTTCAACTATCAAAAAAGGCTGCACCGTTTCTGAGCTTATATAATACTTAATAATTAACTGCTGAAGCTTTTCCTCATAGTCCGCAATGGAATTGATTCTGAGGACAAGACTTTCCTGTGAGTCCAGTAGGGAGAATTTTTTTCTCTTGTTTGTTCCTTTTATTACGGCCCATGAATTATTTGACACGACTGAGGTAAGTAAAATAGTGTAGATGTAGTCCTTGGAATCTGTGAATAAGAATATTTTATTAGATTTTTTGTTATGGCATAATTTAGAAAAAGCTAAGCTTATCATAAGAAGATAAAGTGTAACCTGCAAAATGTGTAGATTGAATTTTAAAAAATTATATATTACCGATTGATACCGTTTTCTGAGCTGTCTTTAATATTCTAAGACACTCTTTGTTCTGTATATGATCTCCGTAAAAGCAAAAAACCTTTTCTTTGAACGGGTCCCATTTACGAAATAAAATATCTCCTTTCTCAGGGTATAATAAGTTGAAATCAATTTTTATCTTTAAAGATAAAGTTAAGTAGTTTTATAATATGTTTTGAGTAGGTTGTTTTATATATAAGGATTTAAATACATAAACTAATAGGAGATTTGGATCACAAAATGGAATACAAATGTACGGAATAGAAATTAAAAGAAGTTACCAAGTCTGGAGCACGGCAATCACCGTATTTTGGCCACTCCTTTAGAAATTGTGGACCATCCAGCAATTCGATGTCTTTTTTGCGTTGGGCATGAGATTCCCTCCACTTCTGACACACAGAGAGCCAATCAGAAATTTCCCGCTTTAGCTCTGCTTTCAAAGCAAAGCTTGTTATGTCAGCAAAACCACTTGTTTGGGACACAGGATCGGATTCCTGTAATGGACCGGATCGACCGCGCTTCAAAAGCTTTGACCTTAGATTTGCGTACTTCCAGTACAGTTTTCCTGCAGGATGCTTCTGTATAAGGTTTCGGGGCCTGTAGTAAACGTCCTGGAAGAAATTAATAAAAGCATAAATAACTTAATGAAGAACAGATTTGTTAAGCCAAAACACAGTTCAAAAACATTGATAGTGTTTAGATTTAGAACAAAGCACGGTCATAACTTACTCTCCAGTTCTTCTCCGAGGGAAATACCTCCACGATTTGGTTCACAATATCAGCAAAATCTGTAGTTTTAAGCGTCTGCTTCCTAGCTGAGATGTCCTCTATAATGATACTAATTATCTGGTCTCTTTGATCCGTCGTTAAGGTGTTTTTTAGGTTATATTGCTCGAGGAGAAACCTTCCCCGTGGATACCCCTTCAAAATGTCTGCAACCTGTTAAAAACAATAATAAGACAGGTCGACAATTAACAAGATTAAACGCTACAAGATCTAAAAGGATTTTACCTGTAGGCGACCACAGACCTAGATACTTTCCCTCACGTCACAGCTTGAAAAAAATCGTGGTCAAAGTATAAATTAGCTCTGTTGTTATAAAGACTTCGACCAATACTTTCTTTAAACTGTGGTGTGATGGAAAGTTTTTGATTTGGGTCGTAAAATCCTTTCAGATTATGTAGAGGTTAGTCTTGTTCAAAAGTAGTTAGGTTGTTAAATATAATTTTAAATCTTACCAATTTGGGTTTCGCAGCACCTGCAATGGGGATCTCTTGGTCTTGTTCCTCACCTGAGTCTTCACCGAAATTCTATTAAAAGAAACGTTAGAATGTAATATTAAAAACTCTTTTTTTCCATACATACCTGTGATTTTTGCCACCCTAACAGTTTGTACCGAAACTCAGCTCGAATACCTATATTGCCAATAGCATCCCTTATGTCGTCCGCGGTCAAAAATTTGAGAGACTTAAAGGTCACACCTTTACCTGCCAAAAAATTGATTCACAAAAAATGTATTTTTAAAAAAAGAGGAACTTACGATTTAACTCTTCAAAAACTTCGGGCAAGCCAAAGGAGACGAGCAAACTTTGCAGCTGGAGTTCGTCGTTTTCGTCCATCTTTTACATATATGTGTAAAGGAATGTTGTTATATTTTTATAAATTCGAATTTATGTGCAAATGTTTTTTTAAATTTTTCGCATTTTTGATTTTATTGAAATTTTATTACGTACACTGTTTGGTATAAGTATTTTGACAAAACAAAAGTTAAATATACTCATAATTTGAACTTATTTCTTGTAAACTTTGGCATCAGTGGATAGGTAATTTAGGTAATGTAATTTCAGCCAAATCCTGATACACGTGTTTACCACTTACCGAATAGTATACGTAAAAAAAGGTGAAACGACTGCGCCACAGAGCAGAATGCAACGGCAGCAAAGCGTCTTTTTAGCGCCCTTTTAGAGTTTTTCTTCTCGTGCATTCTACTCCTTTTATCTAGCTTGGGCGGGTTTTCACTTAATTTTCTTTCATATTCTTCATTTCTTATCCACTTTATGTTTATTTCACAACCGTATATCTTTTTTTGTTTTAAATGTAATGCTCTTTTAAGCTTTAATTTCTTCAAATGTAAATTATCACGAAATAATAACGCGCACAACAAAGAAGAAACTCAAAAAGGAAAAATGCGACAAAAAAAACGTGCACATGTATTAACTAATTATTGTTTTTTTATTTGACTCACCTTTTGCTTTTTGCTGTACTTTTCACTTTTTCAACTCTCAAACTCTCTCTAAAAACTCACTCACAAAACTATAAATCACTTTTACTTCTGATCAGGAGGACCGCTTGCTTCGAAGTGATCGCGGGATTCGCTACAAATCGGAGTGTCAAAATATTTCGTGTATACATACATACATACATATGCATGTGTGCAAAAAGGACGGACAAATTCTGTCGCGTGCCGTTACTTTACAATAGAAGTCAAAGTAATGGGGAAGAAAATAACAAAATATGTACAAATAAGTCCTTAAGTTTAATAACTTGTATATGTCAATTTAGTAATATTTATTTTATTTTATTATATTTATATATTATAGTACCATATCTTATTGTCAAAACATCGATACACAAGAAATATTAATGTTCCTATGCGCATACATATTTTCTTGACCACCAATGTACGAATGCGAATGGAAAAAGAAGACGCGCTTGCGTTTGCCGTTTTGCTTGTTCATATTTATCTCTAATTTGTCTGAATGTATGTATGTAAGTATGCACATTGTGCCGTTGGTTTTACGGCCCAGCGTTTACAATACACGCACCTTTTTTCTTTGGCTAAGCATGTTTTTGTACTTTTAATAGTAAATTACAAAGCCAAATCTTATGATAATTGTCATGCAAATAGAAAGAGGCTGCCGATGGTTGGGCAGCCGTAACTAAAACCATATTCTTTAAATATTAAAGCTGTTTTTCTTTTGCAAATTATTAATAATTTAAATTATGTTGTGAATATGGGTCACAAATTTAATACATATATGTACATAGATACATATACATATATGTAATTTGATTTCTAATTTACTATTATTTGGTCAAATACAAATTGTAAAAACGTTCTATATTCAAAATAAAAGAGTTCATATTCCGAACAAATGGAAAAAGTATTTACTCGAAATATAAAAAACCATCAAATATACTATGAATTGAACTACTTTTTATAATAGTTAAAACCAAGATGGCCACATTGGATTTGAAAGTGACTAACTTGTTTTTAAATAAAAATCACTTTGAATTGAATATTTACATATTTGACATACGGCTTAAATATGTTTTTTATTTAAATGAAAGGTTTTAATATTTAATATGACTATGCATGGGAGTAAAAAAAATCAAATAAAAATATATTTGATTTCACTTCGTGTTTTTTCTACCAGTGTACATGAACTTGTTAAGGAAAATAAAAAACAAAAGATTTCTAATGTAAAAGATAGTATAAAAGTAAAGCGTGAAATGAAGCAAATTAAGAAATACGATGATGATGAGAGAGAGCTTGACGATTTCTACTTTACAACTAATGAGAATGATCCGCAGTCTAATCGAAACATAACTCCACCAAGGTCTTTCGATGATAGTGATTCCTATAATCAATTCTTTTCACAAACGAATATAGAGGAAGATATAGAAGAAGAGAAAAAGGAGACGGAAAAGAGTGAAGAAGAAGGGACAACACCTTTGCCAATGTATACAGGAGAGGCCGATATGGGTGTGGATGCAGAGCTAGAAGATAATAACACAGTAGTAGGGAAACGCGGGTTCTGGGACAATTATCATATTAATGGCCCCCGGCCCCCCCTCCCCCCCTCATTAACGTATGCGGGTTCTGGGACAATTAGCATAATCCAATAAATTAACTGATTTTAATGGGCTTTGAAGTCATAAAAATGTCGCGATCATGTCTATAAAGAGTATACTTAATTGCCCCCATCGCCCCCACATCCCCATGTGACAATATTGATCATGTATCCTTCCCCTCATTATGTGCAATTAATAGTCAGGTGAGAAAGGTGCACGTGAGAAAGGTCGCACAACCATAGTATCCAAAGGTTGTTATCTTAGAGGAACATATCCGATCATGTTGGGGAAAGGTGTGATCACGTACCCTTTTGCCTCATTATCACAGGTGTTGCTGTGCACGTGTGAAAGGTCGCACACCCAAAGTATTCAAAGATGGTTATCTTAGAGGAACATGTCCGATCATGTTGGGGAATAATGTTTCCTATGATTGTAAAACTAATTTAGAAATCAAAAGAACCCCAATAAAATAAATCTCACAAGTTAATGATTCTCAGATGTGGAATATTTTCAAATACACATTTTTGTTTCCGCCCCAGAACGTTTAACTGGTAAATTGTCTAAGATTCTCTCCTTTCCACAAATGGGTCATAAACATGTCATAAAAGGGATTCAAGCAAGAGCTACCCGAACATGCGCACCTGTCAATTACCTGGACCGCAATAAAAGGGACACATGCACAACCCAGAAGGCGCACGCTCATTGACAAGATCGTGGGCCTCACGCCAACGACCTCATACGACCTCATACGACGTTCCCATAATAGGGGTTGAAATCACGACCGCGCAACAACTCGCAAGTAGCCGACATATCTCAGTCAAGGAAATATTTTCCATTCTCCGTACCTGTAATTTTAACTCGAAATAAAAAGTCAGAAGTTTATTTTGTAGCATAATAATACATTTATTCATTTATTTTGGTATTGCGAACATTTTTGTTATACATAGAAATTAATTTTCTGCTTTGATTCCGGCGATTTGCATAGAAGAAGCAGGCGCACGTTTCCGACGTCATTTCTGGATTACAAAATGTAAAGTGTTCACCATAATTCGTAGTTTTGAGATCATGTCCACCTCGATTCATGAACATAGATTTTGTGTTTAGAAGATATTGAAAATGCTGACCAGTTATCTCTCCTTTAAATTGTTCAATAAATTGGTCAATTTCCTAATGAAATTTCATTTTGTTAATTCTATTTTCTTGTAGGTCTTTACACATCTAGTCTCAACTTTAAAATGATGTATAACAATTATTTTATTGTTTTGGAGCTACTTTTAAAAAATGTCAAAATAATGTATGCATTGTTTAGAGCACAAACCCCGCCCTTAAGGTGTGTTTCACAATAGGGAAACCGGTTTCCTTTAAACCTGTTTAATGACGGACAGCCCATTTCCTCGATATTAATGAGCTGACGACTCCCAAAAAACTTCTGTAGAAATCGTTTCTTTTCCACACCTTTACAAATAATTTGTTTTCCGCTTGTAATTGTCCTTAGATACTTTCGAGTTTGTGGAAAACTGTTCTCTCCATCGTTCCAAAAAATTTTGTGATGTGTATTGGTTAACCAAATTGCAGTCTTTCGAGATTTTGTATTTAGCAAAGTAAAATCATATGGTGGTTCTATTAAAATACTATTATTCAAGTTTGGATCTTTTTCGAATACAATTCCAATTTCCTTTAAAATAAAATTATTATTATTATCAAAGAAACCTTGAACATCAATCGAAACAGTATCATTCAACATTTTTCTAATGTTAAACAACTCGTTGTACTAGTCCGTTTAATGGGTTATATTCAACTAAACGGTCATGTATGAGGAGACAGTAAGCTTGGGTATTTTCATGACTTGGTGTCTTCAGTTCTATTGAAATTCTCACATCAATAGGACCAGTTTTCACTGATTCGTTTTGATATGAAAGATCAACCACAATAATAGGGGCCTTCAATTTAAATTCATTTGGGGTCAAAAATGGTTGTGATTCACGATTATAGTAACTAGATTGAAATCTTGTATACATTTCATATAGGTGAGCATACTGATTCTTACTAAAATCAACATTCAGATTATCATATGGATATGACTCTGAATTCAAGTGAACTTTCAAGTTTGATAAGTTATTTGTGATAAGTTCTCCATTTAGTGTAAATCCAATTATAGCAAATCTTGGTTTTTCGCGGTTAGCCGACAATTTCACATTCCAGCTGTGTTGACTTCCATACCCCAATTTGGGGTTAACATATGAATCCCAACTCCGGAATGCGATTGGTAGGTTTACACCACTTTTAATAATATCGTACATCTTAATTTTCGCAAAATCGCTCGGAGTTACATGGGGAATTTTCCAGGTTATATTCGTCATTTCCAACTTAAAAGTTTGTTCATTTCTGGTTTGTTCAAACACATCACCAAGATTCTTAGTTAGCATCAACACTAGTTCGTGTTTACAATTTAACAAAACTTTTTTATAATCCTCAGCAAATCCCAATAAATTTTTTAATGGTACAGAAAAGTTAAAGTGGGGTCCCGTAGATATTTCGTCCCCACTGCTCCATCCGGAATTTAATAGATTTTGACTTTGAAGATTATACAGAGATATATAATTTTTTAGGGTTGTAGTCATACCGACAAATCGTGTTTTATCAATCTCACATCCATTTATTTCGTACTTAATTTCATCCAAAAAGTAAGCCATACAATTATTTTTAAAAAAAGTGGTAACATTTTCAGTTGTAGGTCCATTCGGTGAATCTTTTCTAATAATTCCTTGAAAATTAAGGTAACTTTCGTGAGGAAGCACGTACAAGTCTTGATTTTGAATAGTAATTCGAATTTCATCGTTTGGCTTAAATGTTTGATTATACGATGAATAAGTATGAAACTCTTTCTTCGAAATACTCTCATCTGAGTAAACCTTTTCTCGAACATTTAAAATTTCGTTCATTGTTTTCCTTTCCACCTTTTATATTATACTCGAAGCTTCAAGCCTAACGACTTTAGAAATAGTTTATTTTTCAAAGTAAGTGAGCTTCTTTTTACTTTTGGTCCTCTTTCTATAGCTTTACAATTAGTAATGCTTGGCTGAGGACTTAAGCTACGTCTTTTATTATAAATAATCATTCTATTAACCGAATGTGCATGCGAATCGAAACGTTTTCACCACGTAATTTCACCAAATCACCGTTTTGATCAACTATGCGTATAGATAGTGTGCTTATTTCGTCACAGTTGATTGGTAAATAAATTAGGTTATGTGGTGTCACTGTCATTTTATACCCAGGCGGAACATTAATGCCAAACTCATGTAATGTATGATTCGGTGTATTATCTACATATGAACCGCTGATTATATTACATTCCAAACGAATTGTATTAATTTTTAATATGTTCACGGTCTGATCTGATCGATAGGTTTTTGTAGGATGTGGTTCTAGTACTTTTTGATGGAAACCAAACAGCTGTCCAACCGATCTTTCCTTATTAAAGTAAACTGACTCTCGCATGGTAGTTATTTCAACTTGAAGTGTATTATTATTACTTTGAATTTTAAATGTATTTTCCAGGTTATAGTCTTTTAGTTTATTGTAAATGAAATCGGTGATATCATTCAATTCATATGATCCAGTTGGAATTGTAATAACCTTGTCACCGATGTGGAAGAGGTTATTTTTTTCATCAATATTTGGAATCGAATTATACATATTAAAATCGATAAGAGCGCACTCATATCGACCATTCAATTCGATAGGTGGAAAAAAGTTTGTATTTATAATGGAACTATTTCCATTCAAGGATAATGCAAGTGATCTAGACATATTGAAATCTCTTGATAAACTGTGGGATTGTAAGTATCTAACCAAGCTTTATATTGAAATTACTCCTTAAATCATAATAAATTGATCAAATCCTTTTCTGTATCTTCCGTTATCCATTTCGTTATCCTTGCTAATTAATAGGAATCCGTGCTTGTCCTCCCAACATTTTTGACAAATTTTCACAAATGTTTCATAATTTATATCAGTGTTAATATGGTCCCGATATATATGCCGCATATTTAAATCATCTTGCTTAAACATTATAATAAAGTTGGCATAGTCACGAATCAGATGTTTAGGTATATGACTATACGTTTGACATAAATAAAAAGAGTCGATATTTTTATGTCGACCCATACAAAAATAAGATCTTATGTTATCTTGTTTTTCACAAGCTACGTCATCGAATATCATAATGGAATTGTTTTTAGCTTCACTGGGGTCTAGTACACCCTCATTATGGGAGAATGTATGATATCCCATTCCTTTAATCGGTTTGATTAATTTCTCCAAGTACTCATATTTAGGTTGATATAAACTTTTTGAAAATATATAAACATTTTCGAATTTTAATCCATTAGGACTCTCTATTAGGCTTAACATAATATTAGTTTTACCACAATTCGAAGGCCCAACAATTAGAGCCCTTATTGTGTTCGGTAAGAGAGCACTATGTCGTGGCGGTAGATTTTTCTCGTTTTCATCGTTAATATTTCTAACTACAATTTTTTGTTTCTGACTTATTAAACGCATCTTTTAACCTAATGTACCTCATTCAATGAGAAATATTTGATGATTAAACATCAATAAAATGGGGAAACGTTTTTATAATCGCATCAGTCGTATTTTTAATTGTAAACACGGTGGTGGTCTTGTCGATAAGCTAATTAATACATTACCGTTTGAAGCCCATATTCCGGGATATAATTTTTGTGGACCGGGTACAAAGTTACAGAAACGGTTGGAACGTGGTGATCAAGGAATAAACCCATTGGATGAAGCTTGCAAAGAGCACGATATCGCATATTCTCAAAACAAGGCATTGAGTGAACGACATAGGGCAGACTCCATATTAATTGACAAAGCCTGGTCGCGTGTCAAGGCACCAGATAGCAGTCTTGGTGAAAGAGCAGCAGCATACTTTGTTACAAATATAATGAAAGCCAAGAAAAAATTTGGTATGGGATTGAATAAAACGGAAAAGAAAGGAAGGAAAAAGATATTGAAGAATAAAATGAAGAAGACAAACCTTTCGACTGTAATTAATGCTGCTACTAAGACATTAAAAAAACAAAAACCATTAGACATTATGAGTGCAATTAAAGTTGCACGTAAATCAATTCATCAATCAATGGGTTCTAAGAAAAATGTTAAAGTACCTCGTATAATTAATGTACCCAAAATTGGAGGTTTTCTACCAATCGTGCCGATCTTGACAGCCCTCAGCGCTCTTGGTAGTTTAGCAAGTGGTAGTGCAGCAATTGCAAAAACAATTAACAATGCGAGAATGGCTAAGGAAGATATGGAGGAGAAAAAACGTCACAATAGGAAAATTGAAAGTGTTGCTGTAGGAGAAGGATTATATCTCAAGCCCTATAGAAAGGGTTATGGTTTCTTTCTTAAGCCCTATAGTAAGGGGAAAGGAATTAAGAAGCGAAAAAACTAATTTCTCTGCTACCCAATAGACCACTATCAAATATCGACATTATACATTTTGCTAGGAAATATATCCCACATTTTAGAGGGGTGTTTATGAGAGATCTACTCCCAGAAGCACCAAAAAGTAGGGAGTGTGGTATAGTAAACTTAGATAATTCCCGATCAAGTGGTACACATTGGGTTGCATATAATAAAAATAAAAATAATATACATTATTTCGACAGTTTTGGAAATCTTCAGCCACCTAGAGAAGTTGTGAAATACTTGGGACATAGAATACAATACAACTACGATAGAGTTCAAGACTTTGATACATACAACTGTGGACACCTGTCCCTCGCTTTTCTACTTTCTTTCGTAGAAAATGTGGAGTCAAAACCGGTATATTTAAATGGTTAATTTACATTTGGGGGGTTGAAAATCAATGTATGGGTACGTGTATGTGTGAACTCTGTATGGTATAAAAAGTGGACCTGCACGCGTTCAAATTCACAGTCTAAGTTTCTACTTCACATCGAACGTCATCTAGAGGACAAGAATTTTTGATCATTCTTAACAAAAAAAAAAAAAAAAAGCCTATAACTGCTCATAACAGCTCAAAACAGCTGGTGACCAGCTTATAACAACTAGTAAACAACTAGTTAACAGCTACTAAACAGATAATAACCATCTAATAACAGCTATTAACCAGCTAAAACAAGTAGTAAGCAACTACGAAACAAGTACTGAACAACTGCTAAACAGGTAGTAAACATCAAAATACAGCTAAAAACAACGTGGAACAACTGTACCAAGTCCAAAAAACTCAACAACCATCATGAATCAGGAAAACCAGATGAACATTGTAGTTAAAGAGTTCAATAAATTTAATAAAAAGACACTGCTATCGAAGACAAGGATGCCTGAAAATGTAAGATTCCCGATCCTCAAGGCGGAGCGCAAAACAACAAAGGTTGGAGAATCTATTGCTCTCGAGTTGGAGGAGCACATTCTGTACATGCCGGAAAGGTACACCTCTCTTCAAGATGTTATCATCAATGAAATGGTTGATTGAAAATTTAATATTTATAAAAGTAATGACAATTTGTATTTAGAAATAAGTCAGTAATCATTAAAAAGATTCGATACATTTTCTTCATTATATTTTAAAAAGTGTATTTATTGTTATATTCTTAAAATCTCAATCTTTTTAATGATTACTGACTTATTTCTAAATACAAATTGTCATTACTTTTATAAATATTAAATTTTCCATCAACCATTTCATTGATGATAACATCTTGAAGAGAGGTGTACCTTTCCGGCATGTACAGAATGTGCTCCTCCAACTCGAGAGCAATAGATTCTCCAACCTTTGTTGTTTTGCGCTCCGCCTTGAGGATCGGGAATCTTACATTTTCAGGCATCCTTGTCTTCGATAGCAGTGTCTTTTTATTAAATTTATTGAACTCTTTAACTACAATGTTCATCTGGTTTTCCTGATTCATGATGGTTGTTGAGTTTTTTGGACTTGGTACAGTTGTTCCACGTTGTTTTTAGCTGTATTTTGATGTTTACTACCTGTTTAGCAGTTGTTCAATACTTGTTTCGTAGTTGCTTACTACTTGTTTTAGCTGGTTAATAGCTGTTATTAGATGGTTATTATCTGTTTAGTAGCTGTTAACTAGTTGTTTACTAGTTGTTATAAGCTGGTCACCAGCTGTTTTGAGCTGTTATGAGCAGTTATAGGCTTTTTTTTTTTTTTTTTGTTAAGAATGATCAAAAATTCTTGTCCTCTAGATGACGTTCGATGTGAAGTAGAAACTTAGACTGTGAATTTGAACGCGTGCAGGTCCACTTCTTATACCATACAGAGTTCACACATACACGTACCCATACATTGATTTTCAACCCCCCAAATGTAAATTAACCATTTAAATATACCGGTTTTGACTCCACATTTTCTACGAAAGAAAGTAGAAAAGCGAGGGACAGGTGTCCACAGTTGTATGTATCAAAGTCTTGAACTCTATCGTAGTTGTATTGTATTCTATGTCCCAAGTATTTCACAACTTCTCTAGGTGGCTGAAGATTTCCAAAACTGTCGAAATAATGTATATTATTTTTATTTTTATTATATGCAACCCAATGTGTACCACTTGATCGGGAATTATCTAAGTTTACTATACCACACTCCCTACTTTTTGGTGCTTCTGGGAGTAGATCTCTCATAAACACCCCTCTAAAATGTGGGATATATTTCCTAGCAAAATGTATAATGTCGATATTTGATAGTGGTCTATTGGGTAGCAGAGAAATTAGTTTTTTCGCTTCTTAATTCCTTTCCCCTTACTATAGGGCTTAAGAAAGAAACCATAACCCTTTCTATAGGGCTTGAGATATAATCCTTCTCCTACAGCAACACTTTCAATTTTCCTATTGTGACGTTTTTTCTCCTCCATATCTTCCTTAGCCATTCTCGCATTGTTAATTGTTTTTGCAATTGCTGCACTACCACTTGCTAAACTACCAAGAGCGCTGAGGGCTGTCAAGATCGGCACGATTGGTAGAAAACCTCCAATTTTGGGTACATTAATTATACGAGGTACTTTAACATTTTTCTTAGAACCCATTGATTGATGAATTGATTTACGTGCAACTTTAATTGCACTCATAATGTCTAATGGTTTTTGTTTTTTTAATGTCTTAGTAGCAGCATTAATTACAGTCGAAAGGTTTGTCTTCTTCATTTTATTCTTCAATATCTTTTTCCTTCCTTTCTTTTCCGTTTTATTCAATCCCATACCAAATTTTTTCTTGGCTTTCATTATATTTGTAACAAAGTATGCTGCTGCTCTTTCACCAAGACTGCTATCTGGTGCCTTGACACGCGACCAGGCTTTGTCAATTAATATGGAGTCTGCCCTATGTCGTTCACTCAATGCCTTGTTTTGAGAATATGCGATATCGTGCTCTTTGCAAGCTTCATCCAATGGGTTTATTCCTTGATCACCACGTTCCAACCGTTTCTGTAACTTTGTACCCGGTCCACAAAAATTATATCCCGGAATATGGGCTTCAAACGGTAATGTATTAATTAGCTTATCGACAAGACCACCACCGTGTTTACAATTAAAAATACGACTGATGCGATTATAAAAACGTTTCCCCATTTTATTGATGTTTAATCATCAAATATTTCTCATTGAATGAGGTACATTAGGTTAAAAGATGCGTTTAATAAGTCAGAAACAAAAAATTGTAGTTAGAAATATTAACGATGAAAACGAGAAAAATCTACCGCCCCGACATAGTGCTCTCTTACCGAACACAATAAGGGCTCTAATTGTTGGGCCTTCGAATTGTGGTAAAACTAATATTATGTTAAGTCTAATAGAGAGTCCTAATGGATTAAAATTCGAAAATGTTTATATATTTTCAAAAAGT
Source organism: Drosophila suzukii (assembly GCF_043229965.1). Classification (NCBI taxonomy): domain Eukaryota; kingdom Metazoa; phylum Arthropoda; class Insecta; order Diptera; family Drosophilidae; genus Drosophila; species Drosophila suzukii. The sequence continues at coordinate 5,803,969 of NC_092085.1, forward strand.
TTATATCAACCTAAATATGAGTACTTGGAGAAATTAATCAAACCGATTAAAGGAATGGGATATCATACATTCTCCCATAATGAGGGTGTACTAGACCCCAGTGAAGCTAAAAACAATTCCATTATGATATTCGATGACGTAGCTTGTGAAAAACAAGATAACATAAGATCTTATTTTTGTATGGGTCGACATAAAAATATCGACTCTTTTTATTTATGTCAAACGTATAGTCATATACCTAAACATCTGATTCGTGACAATGCCAACTTTATTATAATGTTTAAGCAAGATGATTTAAATATGCGGCATATATATCGGGACCATATTAACACTGATATGAATTATGAAACATTTGTGAAAATTTGTCAAAAATGTTGGGAGGACAAGCACGGATTCCTATTAATTAGCAAGGATAACGAAATGGATAACGGAAGATACAGAAAAGGATTTGATCAATTTATTATGATTTAAGGAGTAATTTCAATATAAAGCTTGGTTAGATACTTACAATCCCACAGTTTATCAAGAGATTTCAATATGTCTAGATCACTTGCATTATCCTTGAATGGAAATAGTTCCATTATAAATACAAACTTTTTTCCACCTATCGAATTGAATGGTCGATATGAGTGCGCTCTTATCGATTTTAATATGTATAATTCGATTCCAAATATTGATGAAAAAAATAACCTCTTCCACATCGGTGACAAGGTTATTACAATTCCAACTGGATCATATGAATTGAATGATATCACCGATTTCATTTACAATAAACTAAAAGACTATAACCTGGAAAATACATTTAAAATTCAAAGTAATAATAATACACTTCAAGTTGAAATAACTACCATGCGAGAGTCAGTTTACTTTAATAAGGAAAGATCGGTTGGACAGCTGTTTGGTTTCCATCAAAAAGTACTAGAACCACATCCTACAAAAACCTATCGATCAGATCAGACCGTGAACATATTAAAAATTAATACAATTCGTTTGGAATGTAATATAATCAGCGGTTCATATGTAGATAATACACCGAATCATACATTACATGAGTTTGGCATTAATGTTCCGCCTGGGTATAAAATGACAGTGACACCACATAACCTAATTTATTTACCAATCAACTGTGACGAAATAAGCACACTATCTATACGCATAGTTGATCAAAACGGTGATTTGGTGAATTTACGTGGTGAAAACGTTTCGATTCGCATGCACATTCGGTTAATAGAATGATTATTTATAATAAAAGACGTAGCTTAAGTCCTCAGCCAAGCATTACTAATTGTAAAGCTATAGAAAGAGGACCAAAAGTAAAAAGAAGCTCACTTACTTTGAAAAATAAACTATTTTTAAAGTCGTTAGGCTTGAAGCTTCGAGTATAATATAAAAGGTGGAAAGGAAAACAATGAACGAAATTTTAAATGTTCGAGAAAAGGTTTACTCAGATGAGAGTATTTCGAAGAAAGAGTTTCATACTTATTCATCGTATAATCAAACATTTAAGCCAAACGATGAAATTCGAATTACTATTCAAAATCAAGACTTGTACCTGCTTCCTCACGAAAGTTACCTTAATTTTCAAGGAATTATTAGAAAAGATTCACCGAATGGACCTACAACTGAAAATGTTACCACTTTTTTTAAAAATAATTGTATGGCTTACTTTTTGGATGAAATTAAGTACGAAATAAATGGATGTGAGATTGATAAAACACGATTTGTCGGTATGACTACAACCCTAAAAAATTATATATCTCTGGATAATCTTCAAAGTCAAAATCTATTAAATTCCGGATGGAGCAGTGGGGACGAAATATCTACGGGACCCCACTTTAACTTTTCTGTACCATTAAAAAATTTATTGGGATTTGCTGAGGATTATAAAAAAGTTTTGTTAAATTGTAAACACGAACTAGTGTTGATGCTAACTAAGAATCTTGGTGATGTGTTTGAACAAACCAGAAATGAACAAACTTTTAAGTTGGAAATGACGAATATAACCTGGAAAATTCCCCATGTAACTCCGAGCGATTTTGCGAAAATTAAGATGTACGATATTATTAAAAGTGGTGTAAACTTACCAATCGCATTCCGGAGTTGGGATTCATATGTTAACCCCAAATTGGGGTATGGAAGTCAACACAGCTGGAATGTGAAATTGTCGGCTAACCGCGAAAAACCAAGATTTGCTATAATTGGATTTACACTAAATGGAGAACTTATCACAAATAACTTATCAAACTTGAAAGTTCACTTGAATTCAGAGTCATATCCATATGATAATCTGAATGTTGATTTTAGTAAGAATCAGTATGCTCACCTATATGAAATGTATACAAGATTTCAATCTAGTTGTACGCCGGGGGGCAGCGGGGTACCGTGCTGGCGCTGGTGGAATGGCGTGGGAGGCGACGACGGGAAAACGTTCGGCGTCGGCGGGCTGGTTCGAAGGGCTTCGTTGGCTTGCTGCTGGTGCGGTTTGCTGCTGGTGCTGATGAAGCTGTAGGGGAGAAACCACTCGAACGCGTATTTGCCCCTTAGTCGGAAATAAAAAGTTCACAAGAAGTTAAACTGGGTAAAAAGTAGGCGGGGGTACGACCGCGGTTTATTCGTTTGCACTTCAGAAATCGAACTGACTTAGTCTAAGCTCCGCTCTGCGCTCCAAAGCGCAGCGGAGACTTCATGGCGGGAGCTAGGAACAGCGCAGGAGAGCGGGAGCGCGGGAGAGCGGGAGAGCGGGAGAGCGGGAGAGCGGTAGAGCGGTAGAGCGGTGCAGCTGGTGCAGCTGGATAGCGGGGCCAGTCCAGATTCGCCGGACAGTGGGCCTGAACATTCCGCCCCCCTTGCAATCGCTAGCGTTGCAAAAATAATAACGGGGACGGAACTTCGGCCAGCCGCCTACGCCTCAAGCCTGCGTACAGGCGCCGGAGACGATCCACCCGAACACCGTCTTCTGGGCTACCGGCAGTCCCTCGTCGACCATGTGAAAGCCCGGCTTTATCACCTTCGGGTAGACGTCGGCGCCCAGGATCAATGAGATCGTGGCTGGCCGGTGGAAAACCTCATCCGCGAGCGGTAGCTCCTTAAATTTTTGGACGACGCTCTCACTGAGCGCACGGATGGGAGTGCGGATGCGCACGTTAGGCTCGATCTTGAGGACCACCTCCAGCTTGATGGCCTCGTCGACCTTCGAGCGAATCGTCGCCGTGCATATGCTCTCGTCGCCCACGTTCGTTGTCGGCAAACGCAACGCGGCGGCCAGGGATGCATCAATGGAGCTTGTCGGGGTGCACGGATCGATGAGTGCGGCGGTGTCGAACTTCTTCTCTCCGGTCTCGACGATCACCACAGCAGTCGGGAGGACATTAACGCTATGCCGCTGGAGAAGTGCGGCGAGCGACGGAGCTGGTGTCGAGGATGCTGAGCGCGATGGAGGAGCAGGCGTTTGGCGAGTTGGCGGATCTTGCCGGCGCGAACGCTGCGGAGAAGCGGGCTGTGGCTTGGAGCGGGACTTTTGCTTGGAGCGGGACTTTTGCTTGGAGCCGGACTTTTTCCGGGAACCAAGGTCATGCATGTGCAGCAGCGTGTGATGATCCCGGTTGCACGTTCTACACCGGTCACCGCTACGACAGCTCCCGGTGGAGTGCTCGTGTGCGAGACAGTTCGCGCAGTACTTGTTAATAAGCACTGCCCGCAGCCGCTTCTCTGCGCTCAGCTTTAGGAACCTCTGACACTTCCGAAGAGGATGGATTCCGCGGCAGACTCGGCATCGGTAGGACTGAGTACCTCGAGTACGTCTGCTATCCAGAGCCTGAGCGCTACGTGGACGGGGAGCCATTTTCCTGTTTAGAGTGTGGATAAGGAAAAAAACAAACGGCTGATTAACACTGACGTGGAAAATGGCTACGGACTAGGGTGTGTAAGAAACGCGGCTCGTTACGAGGTAGTTTTGGGCGGCTCTCTTGGAAGAAGAACCACCTTGGTCACTGGACGTTTGACAATGCCGCGTGTCGTACGAATGTCGACTACGCGGACATTACCATCGGCTCCCGGAAAAACGGAGTCTATTCTTCCGAGTCGCCACTCATTTGAGGGCAAATTGTCATCCTTAATGACGACCAGATCGCCAACACGCAGATTTTCTGTGGGGACTTGCCACTTGTTGCGCTTGTGGAGCTCCTTAAGGTACTCATCCTTCCATCGAGTGCGGAATTGTTGATGGAGAGACTTTAAGTGCTGCCACCGGTTCAGAATGGACTTGGATTCGCCCTTTACTTCAGGTTCCACTATGGATAGAAGAGGTCCACCAACAAGAAAGTGCCCTGGTGTCAACGCTAAGAGATCAGTTGGATCCTCGGACATGGGAGATAGCGGTCTGGAATTCAGACAAGCTTCGATTCTCGCTAGGAGGGTGGACAGCTCTTCAAAGGTGTACTTCCGCGTAGCGGTGGACTTGTAAAACAAGGTCTTGAAGCTCTTGACACCAGCTTCCCATAGGCCTCCCATGTGGGGTGCCCCCGGAGGAATGAATTGCCAGGTGAGCTGCTGATGACTATAGGCATCGGTCACAGACTCCTTAACGGCTTGCAGGAAGTCTCGGGAAAGCACGGTGGAGGCGCCGACGAAGGTCTTTCCATTGTCGGATTGGACTTGGCGAGGACACCCTCTTCTAGAGACGAAACGAGCGAAAGCGGCCAGAAACTTTTCAGTCGTTAAGTCGGATGTAGGCTCTAGATGGATGGCCTTTGTAGAAAAACAAACGAAAACCAACACATACCCTTTCGTAATGAGACAAGCTCTTCCGGTATAATTTTTTATGTCAAACGGGCCGGCGTAGTCCATCCCTGTGTACGTGAACGGGCGGGAAAAGGACACTCGCTCTTTCGGAAAACTTCCCATCATCTGGACTTGCAATCTCTTTTTGTGGATAACGCAGACCTTGCAGGAGTTAACCACTGCCTTCACCAAGTTCTTTATTCTCGGAACCCAGTATCTGGACCGAGTGAGACGCACCACTAACTGGTTGCCACCATGCAACGTAATGAGATGCGTGAATTTGACCAGAAGCCGCGAGAGTGCACATTCGTACGGCAGGATTATCGGATGTCGTTCATCATACCGCAAACTGTCGGAGGCCGTTACGCGGCCGCATGCCCTGATTACCCCTTTCTTATCTAGAAAGGGGTTCAGGGAGAGAATCGAACTCGCCGCGGGCACAGGACGCTTCTGACTCAAGCAGCGGTATTCTTCAGAAAAATACCTGCGCTGAGTGCAAATCGTCATGAGTTCTTCCGCGGCGGCAACGTCCTGGGCCTCTAGACGGACCCCGGAAGGCGGTGATTGTCTTCGACATCGTTGGACAAATCGATGGACATACGCGAGGACCCGCAAAGCTCTATCTAAATTGGAAAAGCGATCTAGGAAATCTTCTGACGGCATAGACGCCACATGGACTTTAACGGCACGCTTTTCAATCTCAGTCACCGGCAGGTCGGTTCCCTGGCTGGGCCACTGATCGCGTGGACGTTGCAGCCAAGTGGGTCCATGCCACCAAAGCGGGTTATCCACCAGCTCTTGAAGGGGAACTCCTCGACTAGCCAAATCAGCTGGATTATGTTCGGATTGAACGTGCGACCAATTGGCCGCCTCAGTGGACTCGGTGATCTTCGTCACCCTGTTGGCAACGAACGTAGTCCAATGGCACGCTGGTTTTGCTAACCATGCTAGCACAATCGTGGAATCGGTCCAACAGTGGAATTTTGAGGTCAGCCTCGGCATATTTGGAAGAATGGCTTCGGCCATCTCGGACAAAAGGAGAGCCCCACATAACTCCAGCCTGGGAAGGGACACCGTTTTGACTGGCGCCACACGCGTCTTGGCCGTGAGCAAGTGCACCATCGTCTTATGGCCCACTTCTACGCGCACATAGATCGCAGCACCGTATGCCTTTTGCGAGGCGTCACAGAATCCGTGATGCTCTACGCGGAACTCTGGACGGAAGGAAACCCATCTGGGTATTCTGACCTGGTCTAGGACCGAATAGCTCTGGAGAAAGCTGTTCCACCTTTGGCACAGCTCAATTGGAAGTTTATCGTCCCAGCCTAGATCCTGAAGCCAAATCTCTTGCATAAAGATTTTGGCACACACAACAAATGGAGCGAGCCAGCCTGCTGGATCAAATAGCTTGGCAATTTGGGAAAGGACTTGTCGTTTCGTGTGGGAGATTTCCGTTGCTAAATCTGGTGGGACGAAAAAGAACTCATCGGACGTCGCCTTCCATCGTACGCCGAGAGTTTTGGCTGTGCTCTCAGTGTCGATCTCGAGGAAGTCGGCTGTCAGAAGATGATCGCTTTGGATATGAGCTAATATTTCTTTGTTGTTGGAGGTCCATTTTCTCAGTGGAAACCCCGCGGAATCTAGAGCACTTTGTAGCTCGCGAACAATGGACTTAGCGTCCTCGGCGGAGTCAGCTCCCGCAAGGACATCGTCTACATACATATTATTTCGAATGACATTGCTCGCTCTTGGATGGCTGAGCTGCACGTCAGTTGCCAACTTTTGCAGGACTCGAATGGCCAGGAATGGCGCGCAATTGACTCCAAAAGTTACCGTCTGTAATTCGAAATCTCGAATGTGCCCCTCGCTGTTGCGGAATAAAATGCGTTGGAACGGGGAATGCTTCGGATCTACCCATATCTGCCGATACATTTTCTCGATATCGGCACTGTAGACGTATCGGAAATATCGCCACTTCAGGATCTGGATAGTTAGATCGGACTGTAAGACTGGGCCAGCATGAAGGATATCATTTAAGCTGACCCCATTCTCTGAAGGGCTGGAGGCATTGAAAACCACACGTAACTTAGTGGTTGTACTTTCCGGCTTGAGCACGGCATGATGCGGAAGGTAATAACTGGCAGAATTATGGGTGGGACGGACCTCTTTCATGTGATTGAGGTCGAGATACTCTTGAATCACGGAGTCGTATTTGGCTTTCAGCTGACAGTCCCTCTTCAGGCGTTGCTCGGTTCTTAGGAACTGCGACAACGCGGAGGATCTGGAGTGACCGAGGGCGGATTTTACGTTTTGAGGATCACGAAACGGAAGACTTACGACATACCTGCCGTTATCGTCTCTCGTAGTCGTTCGGAGAAAATATTCCTCACAAGCCAAATCGGAAGATTTTGTCACTTTTACTGGCAGATCCTCCACCTCCCAAAATTTGGTGAGAAGCCTATCCAGGGACGTGTCAACTGTGTGGGAGATTCGTGTGGAAAAAACGGAAATCTGATTTTCCCTTGGAGCAGGAACGGGTCCTGTTAGGATCCACCCGAAAATGGTTTCTTGCCCGAGAAGAGAGCCACAAATATTCGGCCGGGTGCCGCTTAGGAGAATGGATGGCAGTATGTCGGCCCCGACCAGAATATCTATCTGTGCACTCTCGTAGAACTTTGGATCCGCTAGTGACAGTTCGGGAAGATCCCGTAGAAACTGTTGCGGAATCGGACAAGATGGAAGGTTTCCCGCTAATTGAGGAAGAACATAGGCCGTCGTGTTTATTTGCAAGCCAGGCCTGGTCGGAGAACGGATGGTAAACTGACAGAGCTTTTTGGATTCAGCGGATACTGTCTGGTTTAAGCCTGATACTTGGGCTCGGATTACCTGGTGAGGCAACTTAATTAGATTGAACAGCCGCTCAGAAATGAAGGTTGCCTCTGATCCTGAATCTATCAAGGCACGAGCTTTAAAATTCGACCCCAAGTGACATATGTCAATTATGGCGGTGCCCAGCAAGACGGATCTATACCCCGTCGCGAAGTAATTTTGTACTGTCGAGTCCGTGGACCGGGAAGCGGTGGCAACTGGTGTACTTGGTCTTGATCTGGGTCTTGGGGCGGGATTCGAAGGCGATTGGGAGGAGTTGCCTCTGTGTAGTAAGGTGTGATGGCGGCCGCGGCACGTAAAGCAACTATGAGTGCTCTCACAATCACGCAGCTGGTGCCCTCGTGCGAAGCAGTTTAGACACAGCTGCTTCCTCTTTATGTATGCCGAACGCTCGTCGACCGTCATCTGGAGGAACCGTGCACATGTGCGGACAGGATGGTTTTCCTTCTTACAAAGGTCACATCCTTTTGGCTTGGGTGCTACCCTTGTCTCGTATGAATTTATTCTTCGAGGCGCTGCAGTGGGGGCGGATGTTTTTGGCAGAGATTGACTCGATCCCGACGGCCGTACGTCGTCTATGGCTTCTAAGGTCCGGTGACGCTCCGTAAGGAAGGCGTTCAGTTCCTGCCACGTCGGAATCTCTGCCTTATTGTGCAGGGACTGTTCCCACAAGGATAGCGTGAGCTTAGGAAGTTTGGAGGAGCACATGTACACTAGGAGGCAATCCCAATTTTCTGTTTCAATTCCGGACATTTCTAAAGCCGTAAGGCAACCCTGGATGGTACGTTGAAGTTCACGGATAGCTGACCCAGATTCCTGATTAACGGACTGCACATTGAAAAGTATTTTCAATTGGCTATTTACTAACAACCGCTTGTTTTCGAAACGCTCAGTTAGGTTAGCCCAAGCTGAGCGAAAGCCGTCGTTAGTAAGGGGGGAGTTTGACACTATCGTGTGTGCATCGCCGCTTGTTTTGGCATTTAGGTGGAACAATTTTTCGACTGGCGTCAGCCTTGGATTGTTTATGTAAATGGCCGTAAACAGATCCCTAAAGGTCGGCCACCGCAGATAGTCTCCGGTGAAAACCTCGGTATCGCACGGAGGCAGCCGACATCCAGAGGGAATGTAAGTCTGGGTAGGAACAGCTTGAACTTGGGGAGCCTGGGCTATCATATCCGCGATCTGAGCCCCACATCTCTCGTAAACGGAATAGCAGTAGCCGTATTTAGCCTTGAGAACTGGCAAACTATCAGCTGCACTGTCTCCGGCTTCTGCTATGCACCCGGTGCATTCATCGTATTCTGCCTTGATGCGGTCCCATAACGCGCGTATTTCTTCGCGGCGGATGTTCAGCATAGACAGAGTAGGAGGGATCGGCGAAGGAGTGTTTGCTCTGGATTCAAACTCACTCAGCCGATCTGAGACCTCAGTAAATTTGCTTAGAGCGATCTGGGAAGGTGTTAGTGCCATTTTGACGTTTGCACGGGTGACCCTTTTTCGGGGCGACGAGGTCTTGGCAGTTAGTTCGGGTGTGGGCGGATCTACGGATATGCCTGGGACTACGGCAGGTGGAATAGACAACTTGTTGTTATCACTTCCAGCGGACATTTAAAGAGAAATTACCTTTATTTGGGTCTGAATCTGTTCGCCTTTGTTTATGTCGGATAGATAGGAAACCTGGCCCACTTCTGGAACAGTGGAACGAGGTGTCGACAAAAAAGTAGTGGATCGGAGAAATAGAAATTGGAAGCAAGCACCGACCTGGTTACTTTGCGGAATTAAACCCAATAATACGGATTAGGAACAGTGAGTGATGAGTTCGAATATCACCCGTTGAGAAGTAATTCTATAATATTTAACCCTTTTGGTATATGTATTATGGTTGGGATCAAGTTTGGTATATTTTTGCTGGTATTTTTGCGTTTGGATAAATTGAGGGGGGAAAATACCAACTATGTGTATATATATAGTCCCCGGTGGAGTAATTGTAATATTTTCGCCTTTATTTAAACTTCTAAATGAAGAAAAAATACCAAAATTTGTTGGTCGGAGGATGCGATGCATGCAGTGGAGTGCTGGTATTTTTCCCGTTTAAATAAAATAAATTTTACGGAGTAAATACCAAATACCAAAAAAAATACTAAAAAAGTTTGATGGTAAATAAAACACAATGACCAAAAAATTTTCTCGTCGGTTGGTGTAATTTTTTTGTATTTTATTATTTTTTACCGGATGGCCGACGGAAAACTTTAATTAGTCGGAACGGGATGGTGGAGTTAAAAATTATATGTGACTGTATGTAGATATGTGTATATATGTAGATTTTTGTATGGATGTAGATATTTGTATGGATGTAATATATTTGTATGGATGTAGATATGTGTATATATGTAGATATTTGTATGGATGTAATATATTTGTATGGATGTAGATATGTGTATATATGTAGATATTTGTATGGATGTAGATATTTGTATGGATGTAATATATTTGTATGTATGTAATTTTCGCCGGTTTTAAATTTGTTAAATAATTATTGCCGGCGGGGTATGTGTTGTTGTGGAAGTTTTCGATTTATTGTGTGTGGACTGTATTTGGAAAAACGAAAAAATATGTGCAAGTATTTTAGCGGCTGCGGATATACAGAGAGAAAAATCTTGAAAAGTTTTGGGGGCCTGAATTGGCAGAACACTAGAAATTTAATAATTCTCACTGTATGCTTGGCTTATATTTGCACAATATTTTCTCTAAGCTTGGAATTTTTTTTCTCGATTTTGTATATGTGTATGTAAGTATGGATGAGCGGCCAAATGCAATTAAAAAAGGAGTCGGAAAAAATTGGCAATATGGCCGCACGTAGCAAAAGGAAAATCGAAGAAAAAAATGGCGAAGTAATTTTTAATTGCCGTTGTCGGATTTAATCGGACTAGGATTTTAGACAAATCGTACAGAAAGTCAAACGAATTATTTTCGAGTGGCTGACTGCAGACCGGCAATTAATATAACGAAAAGCTTTACTTATCTTATCCGGCTCGAAGGACCAAAATGTACGCCGGGGGGCAGCGGGGTACCGTGCTGGCGCTGGTGGAATGGCGTGGGAGGCGACGACGGGAAAACGTTCGGCGTCGGCGGGCTGGTTCGAAGGGCTTCGTTGGCTTGCTGCTGGTGCGGTTTGCTGCTGGTGCTGATGAAGCTGTAGGGGAGAAACCACTCGAACGCGTATTTGCCCCTTAGTCGGAAATAAAAAGTTCACAAGAAGTTAAACTGGGTAAAAAGTAGGCGGGGGTACGACCGCGGTTTATTCGTTTGCACTTCAGAAATCGAACTGACTTAGTCTAAGCTCCGCTCTGCGCTCCAAAGCGCAGCGGAGACTTCATGGCGGGAGCTAGGAACAGCGCAGGAGAGCGGGAGCGCGGGAGAGCGGGAGAGCGGGAGAGCGGGAGAGCGGTAGAGCGGTAGAGCGGTGCAGCTGGTGCAGCTGGATAGCGGGGCCAGTCCAGATTCGCCGGACAGTGGGCCTGAACACTAGTTACTATAATCGTGAATCACAACCAATTTTGACCCCAAATGAATTTAAATTGAAGGCCCCTATTATTGTGGTTGATCTTTCATATCAAAACGAATCAGTGAAATCTGGTCCTATTGATGTGAGAATTTCAATAGAACTGAAGACACCAAGTCATGAAAATACCCAAGCTTACTGTCTCCTCATACATGACCGTTTAGTTGAATATAACCCATTAAACGGACTAGTACAACGAGTTGTTTAACATTAGAAAAATGTTGAATGATACTGTTTCGATTCATGTTCAAGGTTTCTTTGATAATAATAATAATTTTATTTTAAAGGAAATTGGAATTGTATTCGAAAAAGATCCAAACTTGAATAATAGTATTTTAATAGAACCACCATATGATTTTACTTTGCTAAATACAAAATCTCGAAAGACTGCAATTTGGTTAACCAATACACATCACAAAATTTTTTGGAACGATGGAGAAAACAGTTTTCCACAAACTCGAAAGTATCTAAGGACAATTACAAGCGGAAAACAAATTATTTGTAAAGGTGTGGAAAAGAAACGATTTCTACAGAAGTTTTTTGGGAGTCGTCAGCTCATTAATATCGAGGAAATGGGCTGTCCGTCATTAAACAGGTTTAAAGGAAACCGGTTTCCCTATTGTGAAACACACCTTAAGGGCGGGGTTTGTGCTCTAAACAATGCATACATTATTTTGACATTTTTTAAAAGTAGCTCCAAAACAATAAAATAATTTCAATATAAAGCTTGGTTAGATACTTACAATCCCACAGTTTATCAAGAGATTTCAATATGTCTAGATCACTTGCATTATCCTTGAATGGAAATAGTTCCATTATAAATACAAACTTTTTTCCACCTATCGAATTGAATGGTCGATATGAGTGCGCTCTTATCGATTTTAATATGTATAATTCGATTCCAAATATTGATGAAAAAAATAACCTCTTCCACATCGGTGACAAGGTTATTACAATTCCAACTGGATCATATGAATTGAATGATATCACCGATTTCATTTACAATAAACTAAAAGACTATAACCTGGAAAATACATTTAAAATTCAAAGTAATAATAATACACTTCAAGTTGAAATAACTACCATGCGAGAGTCAGTTTACTTTAATAAGGAAAGATCGGTTGGACAGCTGTTTGGTTTCCATCAAAAAGTACTAGAACCACATCCTACAAAAACCTATCGATCAGATCAGACCGTGAACATATTAAAAATTAATACAATTCGTTTGGAATGTAATATAATCAGCGGTTCATATGTAGATAATACACGATTTCGATTGATGTTCAAGGTTTCTTTGATAATAATTATAATTTTATTTTAAAGGAAATTGGAATTGTATTCGAAAAAGATCCAAACTTGAATAATAGTATTTTAATAGAACCACCATATGATTTTACTTTGCTAAATACAAAATCTCGAAAGACTGCAATTTGGTTAACCAATACACATCACAAAATTTTTTGGAACGATGGAGAGAACAGTTTTCCACAAACTCGAAAGTATCTAAGGACAATTACAAGCGGAAAACAAATTATTTGTAAAGGTGTGGAAAAGAAACGATTTCTACAGAAGTTTTTTGGGAGTCGTCAGCTCATTAATATCGAGGAAATGGGCTGTCCGTCATTAAACAGGTTTAAAGGAAACCGGTTTCCCTATTGTGAAACACACCTTAAGGGCGGGGTTTGTGCTCTAAACAATGCATACATTATTTTGACATTTTTTAAAAGTAGCTCCAAAACAATAAAATAATTGTTATACATCATTTTAAAGTTGAGACTAGATGTGTAAAGACCTACAAGAAAATAGAATTAACAAAATGAAATTTCATGAGGAAATTGACCAATTTATTGAACAATTTAAAGGAGAGATAACTGGTCAGCATTTTCAATATCTTCTAAACACAAAATCTATGTTCATGAATCGAGGTGGACATGATCTCAAAACTACGAATTATGGTGAACACTTTACATTTTGTAATCCAGAAATGACGTCGGAAACGTGCGCCTGCTTCTTCTATGCAAATCGCCGGAATCAAAGCAGAAAATTAATTTCTATGTATAACAAAAATGTTCGCAATACCAAAATAAATGAATAAATGTATTATTATGCTACAAAATAAACTTCTGACTTTTTATTTCGAGTTAAAATTACAGGTACGGAGAATGGAAAATATTTCCTTGACTGAGATATGTCGGCTACTTGCGAGTTGTTGCGCGGTCGTGATTTCAACCCCTATTATGGGAACGTCGTATGAGGTCGTATGAGGTCGTTGGCGTGAGGCCCACGATCTTGTCAATGAGCGTGCGCCTTCTGGGTTGTGCATGTGTCCCTTTTATTGCGGTCAGGTAATTGACAGGTGCGCATGTTCGGGTAGCTCTTGCTTGAATCCCTTTTATGACATGTTTATGACCCATTTGTGGAAAGGAGAGAATCTTAGACAATTTACCAGTTAAACGTTCTGGGGCGGAAACAAAAATGTGTATTTGAAAATATTCCACATCTGAGAATCATTAACTTGTGAGATTTATTTTATTGGGGTTCTTTTGATTTCTAAATTAGTTTTACAATCATAGGAAACATTATTCCCCAACATGATCGGACATGTTCCTCTAAGATAACCATCTTTGAATACTTTGGGTGTGCGACCTTTCACACGTGCACAGCAACACCTGTGATAATGAGGCAAAAGGGTACGTGATCACACCTTTCCCCAACATGATCGGATATGTTCCTCTAAGATAACAACCTTTGGATACTATGGTTGTGCGACCTTTCTCACGTGCACCTTTCTCACCTGACTATTAATTGCACATAATGAGGGGAAGGATACATGATCAATATTGTCACATGGGGATGTGGGGGCGATGGGGGCAATTAAGTATACTCTTTATAGACATGATCGCGACATTTTTATGACTTCAAAGCCCATTAAAATCAGTTAATTTATTGGATTATGCTAATTGTCCCAGAACCCGCATACGTTAATGAGGGGGGGAGGGGGGGCCGGGGGCCATTAATATGCTAATTGTCCCAGAACCCGCGTTTCCCTACTACTTAACACTAGTTATAACTATGATTTTAATATCAGTAATTTGACCAGAAAAAATGTGTTGGATAAGGGTTATGGACCTAAAAAAAGCGCAAACAATTCATTAACTTTGGGAGATAAAGAATTAAAAATTAAAAATAATAAAATAACATTTTCTAGTGGAATGAGTTGTGATCTGACTCCTGGTCTGTACTCTCTAATTTTTCTTAGTAAACCTGAAAACTATGATGATCAAGACTTGAAAATGTATAAAAAAATTATTTTAGAATCGAATATACATAGAGTAGGCTTTAAACCTAATAACAGAATCAAGGGTACACGAGCATACAAATATATCCATATTGTTAAGAAGTTGATAGACGAAGATTTCAGTCCTACAACGCCGACTTCATTTCGCTCAAAAACAGGCTTTGGTTACATGACTCTTCAGAAATCAAATCCAAACTATGTATATTGGAATGATGTAAATGAGTGAACGATTGGAAATTTTAGTAGCATCAAAAGGAGCGGGTAACACCAGCCACAATAACGAAATTTTTTCAATATTAGAGGAATTGCGTGAAGAAAGGATAATATATTAATGAGTATAAATAGGAAGGACAAATATGTTTTACATTTATAAACATCATGTCTGTCGACAAGTTTGGACATTTTTCTGTTGATAAGGAACGATCAGAAAATTTGAAAAGACGTGTTAATTCTACTGAGGGATTATTCATCGATGAGGACTGTAATCTAAATGCTCAAAATAAACGTATCAAAAACGGATCTAAGCCTTTAGACAACAATGATCTAGCAACGAATCAATATACTGATGAGATCCTCGGAAAGTTGGGAGAAGATTTAAGAAAAATTATAACTCAAAATGTTAATCGTCGACTCACAAAAATTTCAAGCTTAGAAAATAAAATTGAATTGAATAATGAGAGGGCAGACAGCGCTGACCAATTTTTTACCAAAATTCTGGAAAAGATTAAAACCATTGAGGACTATATATTTAAATATGTAACAAAACCGATATCATTACCGAAAAAAACAACAATTGAGTTAGAAGGTGTCGCTTTTCAGCCTATTAGAAGAATATGATTAGGCGAGAAATCGTAAATGAGTTGCACGGACCATCTCGAAAAAACTTTCAACGAAGACGAGTGATTACAAGGGGTATAAACGATCTGTGGCATGCAGATTTGGTTGAAATGGGAGCCTTTTCAAAATCTAATGATGGGTACCGATACTTGTTGACTGTTATAGACACATTTTCGAAATATGCTTGGGGTGAGGCATTAAAATCAAAAAATGCAAATGATGTTTCCCAAGCCATGGAGAGAATATTTAAATCGGGTCATGGAACACCAAGAAACCTGCAAACTGATGATGGCACTGAATTCTTTAATTCTAAATTTAAGGTATTAATGAAAAGTTATAGGATAAATCATTATTCAACCTTCAGTACTCTAAAAGCATCAATAGTTGAACCTTTCAATAGAACTCTTAAAGAATTAATGTGGCGTGAGTTTAGTTTCAATGGAAAATATAAGTGGAAAGATATGTATAAACAATTAATTAATAAATAAAATAATAAAAGAGAGCATAGAACAATAAAAATGAGTCCAAGTAAAGTCAATTCTTCCAATGAAAAACAAATATTACAAACATCGTATAATCACCTGAAAATATTTGTTGCAAGTAAATTCCGTAAGGGGGACCACGTTCGTATCAGTAAATATAAACATGTCTTTGAGAAAGGGTATACACCAAACTATACAACAGAAATCTTTAAAATTAGAAAGGTGAAGAACACATACCCTAAAACATACTTACTTGAAAATTTAGATGGTAGCCCGATTCAGGGCGGATTCTATAAAGAAGAACTGAAAAAACACGATTTCCCCACACATACCTAGTTGAAAAAGTTGTAAAGCGAAAAGGAAATAAAGTTTTGGTTAAGTGGCTCGGGTTTTCAAAGACTAGCTGGATATACAAGGAAGACATTTTGTAGTATAATTAATGATTTATTTAATTAATTTTTATTTGTATATTAATTTTTATTTATATATTTATTTTATCTTATATTAAGTTTAATATTAACATTTTTGTACAATGTTTTAAACTAAAATTAAATATAATAAAAATACTTTTTACAAACTCAAAATCATTTTCATTTATATTTTCCAAGGTCTCGATCATAATAAATCATCTCCAATTCAACTGATTTATAAAATAGTTCTTTTTCAAAATGTTCCTTTTGAAATTTAAGGCTATCTAATGATTCTCCATCGTTCACATAATTATTTTGTATCATCTCTCTAAGCAAAATGAATTTGATTCTAGCCATTCAACATTTTCTAAAATATCTTTTTCAATTAATCTCTGATGTTTTATTGATGTCGTACCATGGTCTTCATTTCTTAACTCTAAAAATTGTGTTCCATTAACATTACGTTTTCTTTTGTTATCTTTGCCACAAAGAATTTTTTTATTTACTTTAACTGTAGTTATTTGATGTGCTTTTGATCTAAACATTGTTCTATTACTATATAGTGAGGCCCCAGTTAGTAAAACATTTTTATAGTCTTCAATTGTAAGATTTCGTGAACTCACTCCCTTTGCTTTATTATGTGAAGATTCAACTTGATCTATTTTATAACAATAAACCTTTGAGCACAGGCCTACAAATTCTGTCATGAGTTTACCGTTAAGCTCATCTTTAAAAAACCCTAAACTTTTTTTGTTAACTCTTTTGAAGTTATATAGATTAATTCTTTTATCTGAATAGTCCGATGTATCAAATTTTGCTTCAAGATCATTACGAATATCTTTATAAAAATCTTCAGTTTTTTAAATGAACCAGTATCCATATAATTTAAGAGTAACTTTTCCTGAAACTTTGGCTTCATATATTGATTGTGAAAATCATACATTCTCCATTTCGATAAGTCTAATACTGCAAATCCAAAATACATTGGCTTATTAAATAGAACGGACAATCTTTTCATTTGAATTGCATAGAAATTGTCATTTATTTTAGTTGCACTATGAAAATTGGATTTTGAAAATAAAGTTTTGGCACAATGTGATTTTCGTCCAGTCTTCGATCTATCCGGAGCTTCCCATGTACTAACAAGCTTAATATCGACCCTGCGCTCGGGATCTTCCATTGTTTTTCCGTAAACAGAATTATTCATTAATTTAAAAAAATCTTTTTCAAATTTATTTTTTTGCATTTTGCCTATGTAAAGTATTTAGATCAATGTAATTCTTTAACCAAGGCAAACTGAATACCTCTATGGATCTTTTTCAATACTAACCCATTCTGTATACATTGTTGCAAATTCCGATAATGTATTACATAATTTTTCTTATTTCCCAGGTCAGCAATTAATTTTTTTAACTTATCCTCTTTTGAGGCCAGACAGTTCGACGGTCAAAATGGAAGATCATTATGAAGATCATGTAAAGATCAATAACCGTATTTGCTATCGATTGGAATATTATTAATATCAAAATTGTCTA
The DNA here is from genome assembly GCF_043229965.1 of Drosophila suzukii. NCBI lineage: Eukaryota > Metazoa > Arthropoda > Insecta > Diptera > Drosophilidae > Drosophila > Drosophila suzukii. The sequence continues at coordinate 5,821,761 of NC_092085.1, forward strand.
TATCTGTGGTAGACATCCACTTAAAATCTTTATATGGTAAAGGTTGTGACATTGCCCAACCGTACAAGTTATTCGCATCTACATACATTAAAAATGAAGACTCCTTCGAGGAATCATAATCTGACAAATATTTGTTATTTGCTTTTGTATATCTATGACAACATTGAACTAAACCACCTAAAATGCTACTTTGAATAAATCTATAGATATCTATATCTGTCAGCAATTCAAGTTGAATATTTGTAGATTTCAACATTGCCTCCCAAGGTAGACCTGGTGTCGTAAAATACTGAGCTGGGTCAAGTGAATAAATTACATACAAATACAAATTTACATACAAATTTTTCGGAAGTTTTCGAAAATGTCGGTTAAAAGAAATACATAAGTTTTTAAATATAATTCTAAATAATCTTTAAGAGTGGAACAAGAGAAATGCGACCAAACTTTAAGAGCTTGATCATAATCTTCCTGAGAGCATTCCCTTTCCGTTAAATTACTATAGAATGCTTCCCTTGGTAGGAGGGAAGTTTCCTCGAGTCTACTAGCGGAGTCTAAATATTCATAGAGAAATATACCCTTCTTACGCATTAGTCCAAATTCTATATCATTAGTGAAAAACGATTTAACAGTGTTCAATTGATCATCTAAACTAAATTAGAAGTTAGGGTATCTAAACTTGATGGCATAAATCTATATGTATCGAGAAAACTAATTTCAAAACTATTTCCACTTAAACTTTTTATTTTCTTTGAGACAGAAATATAGTTTTCCTTATTTATTGGTATTACGGAAATTTCACCTTGACTCTTTCCCAACTCTTGAATAAATAAATGACAGTCGTATTTCGAAAAATTATGAAAAAATACTGGTATGAATTTGTTAACTTTATAATCCAAGTTACACTTAGAGTGGGCTGCACCTCTAAAGCGACCTGTGAAATGACAATGATCTCTAACCCTATCAGTCCCTAAATCTTTCTGACAAATAGAACAATTCAATGAATTATCAAATATTTGCTGGTCATCCAAAGTCATTCTCACAGGAACTATTTTATTTAAGTAGTCATCACTCAATTTAGTTAAATTTTTTATGAATGAATCTACAAAACTTACTCCCGAATTTTTTCCTGTTTCTAAAACAAATTTATCTAGTCTAGAATTAAAAGCACACTTTATATAATACGCATATGATATATATGATAATATTTAAAAATTTGGGGCTCACTTCAAGATTTATCGGTTCCAGAATGCATTCAAAATCCGCGTAGACAAAGAATGGAACGTGAAGCTGATGTTGAACCTGGGTAAATTCCAATGTATTATTCTGGGGGTGTGGCATCTTTGAAACCTTTTTACCGCAGAGCGTTTTGTGTTTCAATGCAGCTTCCTCAGTTTTGGACAAATTTAAACACACATTGCAGAAATATTGCGCCCTCTTCTCATTTCCTCTCTGAGCAGTCATTAGTCTTTAAAAGAGAAATATATACAAATTATTTAAATGCTTAAAAGAAATAAAAATGAATAAAAGAATTTACCTTGAAATATTTTTAATGTACATGTAATGTCCATCTCCACCTTCTTCCAAAAACATCATATTGATATGAAGAGGCTTTTCAACTTCCGATTGAAAAAGCGGTCCAATTATTTTCCTCGTCTCTTCATTATATCCGAATACGTTTAAACTCATATGAGTATTCTTCTTTAAACAATTTTTTATACATTTTATTTCAAGGGGGAAAATCAACCTGTGAAATCTAATACTATTTCATTTTTTATACGAATTATCTCCAGCGATATATCAATATTATATGCCGAACATCTTTGCGGTCTGTTAACAATTTTCAAGGCAGAAATCAAAGCCCATTTAAAACAATAGTGATAATTTTCGTTACAAACGTTAACTATTGCTTTTTTCGTTAAAAGGAAACGAGGTAGTGGTATGAAAGATGAACCAGCCATCGGTGTATAATGATTCACATTAATTTCCAAGCGAATCAATTTTATAAGAGACCATCCACTATCTCTCTCCTGAAATTCTTGTGTTTTTGAAATTATTTCCATGGTATGCTCATGGAAGATATTTTCTAAGTCAGAATCTTTATTCATGATCGTCATTTTACTTTGAAAACTTTTCATATCAATTTCTTCAGATTCATCTTTAAAAAGTATATACTCTGCCAACAGTTCAAAGTTGACTTTTGCTGAAGTATAACTTTCTAACAGAATGCTGAGATGAGGTAGCAGCTGGATTGAGCTTCACTCAAGAAACTCTCAGGTAAGATCAAGTCCGATCCATCGTTTACATACATGTAATGTAGTATTCTTCCCTTGAATCCCTCAGAAATTTTTTTAACTCTTCCGTCAAGGGGTTGAGTTGAATTTCGCTTATGCAACTCCGAACGGACATGACTTGCCCACTTATTCTTTAGCAAGAAACACTTGCAGGATTGGCAAAACTGATTTTGGTTATTCATTCTATTTTATTCGTTTTGTTTAAATTCTTTTTCACTATCACTTTTTCACTTTTACTTAAGTTGTGTTTGACGTAGCAGAGTATCCCACTTCAAGACTATTTTTGGAAGACTAACTATTGTCCTCGATCATTTATAGTGTTTGAAGTGGGCGTGAACGATAATATTGAAGATGAGAGATGCATATTTAAGATTTTTTTAAATTCGAAAACAATATAGGCAATTCTAGTAGGTTTCATCGACTATTCATTGGTTAGAAGAGATGAGAAGTATTGATTTTGAAAAATATTTGATACAAGTGTAACCAATAGGACACCATCAAATCGATAAAGGAGACACAAAATCATAGAATAAAAGAGAGTGTTGGTTAGAAGAGGTCGCACATACTTTGCTGCAGGTGGGAAAGGAAAGGTCATTTTTTAGACACACCATCATACTCAGGTAGCCCATAGGGGATAGTTTGGAAAAAATCATTTCGAGTTTGGGAAAAATCAAAGATTTTCATTTGTTGTATTTCGAGAATGCACATTTTTGGGTAAAAGAAGACGAAAATTCAAAGATTTTTCATTTGTTGAATTTCGAGAATGCATATTTTTGGGTAAAAGAAGAAGATTAAAACCTGTAGAAAATTTCCTTATAAATTGTGTAAGCATATTTAAAAGGGTAAGACGAGATGGTTGACTTAGATAGACAACATGCATTCAGTTAAAATAAATAACTTTTTGAATGTATTTGACGGAATTCTATTCAATGCACACTATGTACGGCTCCAGTTCATACAATCCCAACTCTTTGAATGTTAACGAGGTAACATGAAAACATCAATTCATGGAAATCATATGGACACCTGCGTGTGGAGCAATGATACAGCCACTGAGGGAGTTGATACTTGTGTATGCCATCGAATTTCTGATTACACAAAGGAAGCACTGAACACTACATTATGAATATATACTATAATCTAGAAAAAAAAAATGAAAATGATTAAATAACACAATAAAATATGTTCGCAATACCAAAATAATCTTCTGACTTTTTATTTCGAGTTAAAACAAGGAAGAACGCTATAGTCGAGTACCTCGACTATCAGATACCCGTTACTCAGCCAAAGGGACCAAAGGGAAATGGAGATATGCAAGCAGCAAAGCGAGATTAAAATGCGCCACCTACCGGCGGTAGACAGGCGTGGCAAATTTTTTTGGTCAATCGATAGGTGTGACGAGACCAATACATTTCAGTTAAAATTTTTTATCTAGCATGAAAACTGTGGGCGTCACAGGATTTCGCGGTTTGTGGGCGTTAAACTGGGCGTGGCAAACTTTTTTTTGGGTCAAACGATAGGTATTGATGTGAACAATACACTTCAGTTAAAATTTTTATACTAGCATCAAAACTGTAGGCGCCACAGTTTTGGGCGGCTTGTGGGCGTTAGAGTGGGCGTGGCGCTCTGCTGAAACTTGCGCTGCGTAAGAAGCTCAGGAATCTGCACGCCAAATCTCAATAGCCTAGCTTGTATAGTTTCCGAGATCTTAGCGTTCATCCGGACGGACAGACAGACAGACGGACAGACGAACATGGCTAGATCGACTCGGCTAGTGATCCTGATCTTGCTTGAATCATTTTTATGACATGTTTATGACCCATTTGTGGAAAGGAGAGAATCTTAGACAATTTACCAGTTAAACGTTCTGGAACGGAAACAAAAATGTGTATTTGAAAATATTCCACATCTGAGAATCATTAACTTGCGAGATTTATTTTATTGGGGTTCTTTTGATTTCTTAATTAGTTTTACATTACATTACATTGTTCCCCAACATGATCGGACATGTTCCTCTAAGATAACCATCTTTGAATACTTTGGGTGTGCGACCTTTCACACGTGCACAGCAACACCTGTGATAATGAGGCAAAGGGTACGTGATCACACCTTTCCCCAACATGATCGGATATGTTTCTCTAAGATAACAACTTTTGGATACTGTGGTTGTGCGACCTTTCTCACGTGCACCTTTCTCACCTGACTATTAACTGCACATAATAAGGGGAAGGATACACGATCACATGGGGATGTGGGGGCGATGGGGGCAATTAATTTTACTCTTTATAGACATGATCGTGACATTTTTATGACTTCAAAGCCCATTAAAATCAGTTAATTTATTGGATTATGCTAATTGTCCCAGAACCCGCATACGTTAATGAGGTGGGGAGGGGGGGAGTCTCCGCTCTGCTCTGGAGCGCTTAAGTTAAGTTAGGCTAAAGCAGTTCTTATTTCAAAGTGTACAAATAAACATATATGCACGTCGCGTAAAAACCCCAAAGTACTCCCGTGTTTTTTGGGTACCATTCGATCTTGGGGCTTCACCTATTTTCGTCGATCAAGCCCGCACCGCCCCAACAGGTACAGTACTTCACATGTTAAGGGTTTACAAAATTTACCTTTTTATATCTGTTTCCTCGGCAAACTATCTAGTTTAAACTAATGTTTCTTATATTAAGCTGTTTAACATCATCTTAAATTTGCAGGACCTTCAAATAGATTTTGGATTCACACAAAAAAGGTCAATGCTCAGGCAGTAAAGGACGCCCTCAACTGGTAGATGTGGTCATTTTTGTTGATAAATAACTTTGAAACGGGTTTTTGTACAAGAGTGTGTCGTAAACCAAAAGATGAGAAATCTCAAGGGCTACACACCTTAAAATTTTATTTGAAATCACTAAAACGCTTTTTGAAAAATCAGGTGAAAGGCTAAAAAAATCGAATACAAAGAAAAACTTTAATCCATAATTTTTAAACGGTGGTATTTAGACAAATCGTGTTTTAAAAGCGTACATAGTATTTTGAAATGTTTCCCGGTCTCGACGATCAGCAAAGCAGTCGGGAGGACGTTCACGCTATGACGCTGGAGAAGTGCCGCGAGCGACGGAGCTGGTGTCGCGGATGCTGAGCGCGGTGGAGGGGCAAGCGTTTGGCGAGTTGGCGGATCTGGCCGGCGCGAACGCTGCGGAGAAGCGGGCTGTTGCTTGGGGCCGAACTTTTTCCGGGAAACAAGTTCGTGCAGGTGGAGCAGCGTGTGATGGTTCCGGTTGCACGTTCTGCAATGGTCACCGCTACGACAGCTCCCAGTGGAGTGCTCATGTGCGTGACAGTTCGCGCAGTACTTGTTTATAAGAACTGCCCGCAGCCGCTTCTCTGCGCTCAGCTTTAGGAACCTCTGACACTTGCGAAGAGGATGGATTCCGCGGCCATTTTCCGGGGAGCCATTTTCCTGATTAACAATGACGTGGATAATGGCTACGGGCTAAGGTGTAAAACAAACGCGGCTCGTTACGAGGTAGTTTTGGACGGCTCTCTTGGAAGAAGAACCACCTTGGTCACTGGACGTTTGACAATGCCGCGTGTCGTACAAATGTCGACTACGCGGACATTGTCATCCGAGTCGCCACTCATTTGAGGGCAAATTGCCATCCTTAATGACGACCAGATCGCCGACACGCAGATTTTCTGTGGGGACTTGCCACTTGTTGCGCTTGTGGAGCTCCTTAAGGTACTCATCCTTCCATCGAGGGCGGAATTGTTGATGGAGAGACTTTATGTGCTGCCACCGTTTCAGAATGGACTTGAATTCGCCCTTTACTTCAGGTTCCACTATGGATAGAAGAGGTCCACCAACAAGAAAGTGCCCTGGTGTCAACGCTAAGAGATCAGTTGGATCCTCGGACATGGGAGATAGCGGTCTGGAAGTCAGACAAGCTTCGACTCTCTCTAGGAGGGTAAACAGCTCTTCAAAGGTGTACTTCCGTGTAGCGGTGGACTTGTATAGGCCATAGGCCTCCCATATTGGGTGCCCCAGGAGGAATGAACTGCCAGGTAAGCTGCTGATGACTATACGCATCGGTCACAGACTCCTTAAGGGCTTGCAGGAAGTCTCGGGAAAGCACGGTGGAGGTGCCGACGAAGGTTTTTCCATTGTCGGACTGAACTTGGCGAGGACACCCTCTTCTAGAGGCGAAACGAGCAAAAGCGGCAAGAAACCTTTCAGTCGTTAAGTAGGCTCTAGATGGATGGCCCTTGTTGAAAAACAAACGAAAACCAAGACATACCCTTTCGTAATGAGACAAGCTCTTCCGGTATAATTATACCCGTTACTCGTAGAGTATATACATAAAGTATATATATTCTTGATCAGGATCACTAGCCGAGTCGATCTAGCCATGTCCGTCTGTCTGTCTGTCCGTCTGTCCGTCTGTCCGGATGAACGCTGAGATCTCGGAAACTATGAGAGCTAGGCTATTGAGATTTGGCGTGCAGATTCCTGAGCTTCTTACGCAGCGCAAGTTTGTTTCAGTAGACTGCCACGCCCACTCTAACGCCCACAAACCGCCCAAAACTGTGGCTCCTACAGTTTTGATGCTAGATAGAAAATTTTAACTGAAATGTAATGTTCTCATCAATACCTATCGATTGACCCAATAAAAGTTTGCCACGCCCACTCTAACGCCCACAAACCGCAAAAACCTGTGACGCCCACAATTTTCATGCTAGATAAAAAATTTTAACTGAAATGTATTGGTCTCGTCAATACCTATCGATTGATCCAAAAAAAATTTGCCGCGCCCACTCTAACGCCCATAACGCTAAAATCTGTATACCGCCGGTAGGTGGCGCATTTTAATCTCGCTTTGCTGCTTGCATATCTCCATTTAGCTGAGTAACGGGTATCTGATAGTCGAGGTACTCGACTATAGCGTTCTCCCTTGTTTTTTATATTAAACGGGCCGGCGTAGTCCATCCCCGTGTAAACGTGAACGGACGGGAAAAAGACACTCGCTCTTTTGGAAAACTTCCCATAAACTGGACTTGCAGACCTTGCCGGAGTTAACCACTGCCTTCACCAAGTTCTTTATTCTCGGAACCCAGTATCTGGACCGGGTGAGACGCACCACTAACTGGTTACCACCATGTAACGAAATGAGATGCGTGAATTTTACCAGAAGCCGCGAGAGTGCACATTCGTATTCATACATTCACATTCATCATAACGCAAACTGTCGGAGTCCGTTACGCGGCCGCATGCCCTGATTAGCCATTTCTGGTCTAGAAAGGGGTTCAGGGAGAGAAACGAACTTGCCGCGGCCTCAGGACGCTTCTGACTCAAGCAGCGGTATTCTTTAGAAATATACCTGCGCTGAGTGCAAATTAGCATGAGTTCTTCCGCCGCGGCAACGTCCTGGGCCTCTAGACGGACCCCGGAAAGCGGTGATTGTCTTCGACATCGTTGGACAAATCGATGGACATACGCGAGGACCCGCAAAGCTCTATCTAAATTGGAAAAGCGATCCAGGAAATCTTCTGTCGGCATAGACGCCACATGGGCTTTAACGGCACGCTTTTCGATCTCAGTCACCGGCCGGTCGGTTCCCTGGCTGGGCCAATGATCGCGTGGACGTTGCAGCCAAGTGGGTCCATGCCACCAAAGCGAGTGATCCACCAGCTCTTGAAGGGGAACTCCTCGACTAGCCAAATCAGCTGGATTATGTTCGGATTGAAGGGACACCGTTTTGACTTACGCCACACGCGTCTTGGCCATCGTCTTATGGCCCACTTCTACGCGCACATAGATCGCAGCACCTTATGCCTTTTGCGAGGCGTCACATAGTCCGTGATGCTCTACGCGGAACTCTGGACGGAAGGAAACCCATCTGGGTATTCTGACCTGGTCTAGGACCGAATAGCTCTGGAGAAAGCTGTTCCACCTTTGGCACAGCTCAATTGGAAGCTTGTCGTCCCAACCTAGATCCTGAAGCCAAATCTCTTGCATAAAGATTTTGGCACACACAACAAATGGAGTGAGCCAGCCTGCTGGATCAAACAGCTTTGCAATTTGGGAAAAGACTTGGCGTTTCGTGAGGGAGATTTACGTTGCTAAATCTGGTGGGACGAAAAAGAACTCATCGGACGCCGCCTTCCATCGTACGCCGAGAGTTTTGGCTGTGCTCTCAGTGTCGATCACGACAAAGTCGGTTGTCAGAAGATGATCGCTTTAGCTATGAGCTAATATTTCTTTGTGGTTGGAGATCTAGAGCACTTTGTAGCTCGCGAACAATGAACTTAGCGTCCTCGGCGGAGTCAGCTCCCGAAAGGGCATCGTCTACATACATATGATTTCGAATGACGTTGCCCGCTCTTGGATGGCTGAGCTGCACGTCAGTTGCCAGCTGTTGGAGGACTCGAATGGCCAGGAATGGCGCGCAATTGACTCCAAAAGTTACCGTCTGTAATTCGAAATCTCGAATGTGCCCCTCGCTGTTGCGGAATAAGATGCGCTGGAACGGGGAATGCTTCGGATCTACCCATATCTGCCGATACATTTTCTCGATATCGGCACTGTAGACGTATCGGAAATATCGCCACTTCAGGATCTGGATAGATCGGATTGTAAGACTGGGCCAGCATGAAGGATATCATTTAAAATGACCCCATTCTCTGAAGGGCTGGAGGCATTGAAAACCACACGTAGCTTGGTGGTTGTACTTTCCAGCTTGAGCACGGCATGATGCGGAAGGTAATAACTGGCAGAAATATGGGTAGGACGGACTTCTTTCATGTGATGGAGGTCGAGATACTCTTGAATCACGGAGTCGTATTTGGCTTTCAGCTGACTGTCCCTTTTTAGGCGTTGCTTGGTTCTTAGGAACTGCGACAACGCGGAGGATCTGGAGTGACCGAGGGCGGATTTTAAGTTTTGGGGATCACGAAACGGAAGACTTACGACATACCTCTCTCGTAGTTGTTCGGAGAAAATTTTCCTCACATGTCAAATCGGAAGATTTTGTCACTTTTACTGGCAGATCCTCCACCTCCCAAAATTTGGTGAGAAGCCTATCCAGGGACGTGACAACCGTGTGGGAGATTCGTGTGGAAAAACCGAAAAATATGATTTTCCCTTGGAGCAGGAACGCGTCCTGTTCAGATCCACCCGAAAATGGTTTCATGACCGAGGAGAGAGCCACAAATGTTCGGCCGGGTGCCGCTTAGGAGAATGGATGGCAGTACGTCGGCCCCGACCAGAATATCTATCTGTGCGCTCTCGTAGAACTTTGGATACGCTAGTGGCAGTTCGGGAAGATCCCGTACAAACTGTTGCGGAATCGAACAAGATGGGAGGTTTCCAGCTAATTCAGGAAGAACAAAGGCCGTCGTGTTTACTTGCAGGCCAGGCCTGGTCGGAGAACGGATGGTAAACTGACAGAGCTTTTTGGATTCAGCGGATACTGTCTGGTTTAAGCCTGATACTTGGGCTGGGATTACCTGGTGAGGCAACTTAATTAATTTGAACAGCCGCTCAGAAATAAAGGTTGCCTCTGATCCTGAATACGGATCTATACCCCGTCGCGAAGTAATTTTGGACTACGGAGTCCGTGGACCCGGAAGCGGTGGCAACTGGCGTTATTGGTCTTGTCCTGGGTCTCTTGGAGGGATTCGATGGCGATTGGGAGGGGTTGTCTCTGTGTAGTAAGGTGTGACGGCGGCCGCGGCACCTAAAGCAACTATGAGTGCTTTCACAATCCCGCAGCTGATGCCCTCGTACGGAGCATTTCAGACACAGCTGCTTCCTCTTTATATATGCCGACCGCTCGTCGACCGTTATCTGGAGAAACCGTGCACATGTGCGGACAGGATGGTTTTCCTTCTTACAAAGGTCACATCCTTTTGGCTAGGGTGCTACCCTTGTCTCGTAAGAATTTATTCTTCGAGGCGCTGCAGTGGGGGCGGATGTTTTTGGCCGTACGTCGTCTAAGCTTCTAAGGTCCGGTGACGCTTCATAAGGAAGGCGTTCAGTTCCTGCCACGTCGGAATCTCTGCCTTGTTGTGCAGGGACTGTTCCCACAAGGATAGCGTGAGCTTAGGAAGTTTGGAGGAGCACATGTACACTAAGAGGCAATCCCAATTTTCGGTTTCAATTCCGGACATTTCTAAAGCCGTGAGCCGTGGCATTTAGGTGAAACTGTTTTTCGACTGGTGTCAGCCTTTTATTGTTTGTATAAATGACCGTAAACAGATCCCTAAAGGTCGGCCACCGCAAAAAATCTCCGGTGAAAACCTCAGCCGATCTGAGACCTCAGTAAATTTCCTTAGAGCGATTTGGGAAGGTGTTAGTGCCATTTTGACGTATGCACGGGTGACCCTTTTTCGGGGCGACGAGGTCTTGGCGGTTAGTTTGGGTGTGGGCGGATCTAAGGATATGCCTGGGACTACGGCAGGTGGAATAGACAACTTATTGTTATCACTTCCAACGGACATTTAAAAGAAATGACCTTTTTTTTGGGTCAGAATCTGCTTGCCTTTTTTTGTGTCGGATAAATAGGAAACCTGGCCCACTTCTGGAACAGTGGAACGAGGTGTCGAAAAAAAAAAGTAGTGGATCGGAGAAATAGAAATTGGAAGCAAGTACCGACCTGGTTAGGATTAGGAACGGTGAGTGATGAGTTCGTATATCACCCGTGGAGAAATAATACTATATGTATATATATATGTATATTTTAATTGGAATCAAGTTTGATATATATTTTGTTTTAAGTGCTGGTATTTTTTGCGTTTGAAATAAATTGAAGGGGAAAAACTACCAAATCTGTGTTAATATGTAGTCCCTGGTGGAGTAATTGTATTATTTCGCCTATATTTAAACGTCTGAATGAAGAATAATATCAAAACATGCCAATAAGTTGTTGGCCGGAGGAAGTTATTGTTTGATTATTTAGTGTTAGAGTATTGTTTTAATTTAATTTAATATTCCGAGGGAAAAATTTTAAAATATACCAAAAAAATTGGTGAACGGGGGATGCTGTGCATGCGGTGGAGTGCTGGTATTATTTTCCCTGGACAACTAAATTTTACGGAGTGAATACCAATTACCGAAAAAAATACTAAAAAGTTTGACGGTGGTAAATAAAACACAATGACCAAACAAATTTTCACGTCGGTTGGTGTAATTTATATTTTATTATTTTTAACCGGATGACCGACGGAAAACTTTAATTAGTCGGAACGGGATGGTGGAGTTAAAATTATACTCGTATGAGCGTAGATATTTGTGTATGTAGATTTGGATATGTATGTAGATATTTGTGTATGTAGATTTGGATATGTAAATTATTAAGCTGTGTGGATCAGCTGCTGGTCCCCCGCTGCTGTCACGTAGTAATTGCGAATTACGCACGTCGGCTGCTGGTCCCACGCTGCTGTCCTGTATTATAGGGGCGGTGGACAACTTCTGGTCCTCCGTGTGAATAGCCGGTTGGCCGGTGTTTAGCTCCTCGCTAACTGATGAGTTACGAAGATTATGTTGGGAAGATGACTGTCTTCCTTTCACTACTGGCCTAGAGACTCAGTTAGTGTTCCAAGAGATAAGTAAGCTAACGACGGTGGCCGGAGTTATATTCAAGCATGTCTATTCTTTAATGAAATCAGAATGAAACTGAACTTTAAGCTAACAAAAATTGGAATCATAGCGGCCACGCAAATATGCTGTGTTTGCCGGCTATGCATGGGCATCCGGCCAGACGCAGTGTCAGCAGTTTTGGCCGGAGCGAGCTTTCGAACGAACGGTCATTGCCGCCGCTCGGTTAACTTAGTTAACTACTCCCTCCTCAGGAATGAGGCCGCCCTCGGCCGACCCTAGTCTGGCAATCATCTGTTTTAGCTGGGCCGTAGTTCTTCTGGCCTGGGTGAATCGCCGAAAGGTTAATCCGATGCAGATCAACGCGCAGCATATTGCTCCTGCAATTAGCATTATCTGATATTGTATAAGCGATAGTCGTTGACCTCTTCTCCGAATCGTTTGATGTGTTCCAAATTACGTTCACTTAATCGATGAAGGTATGGAAGACTAAGAATGTTTCGTTCCATAGTGACGTTCAGAAAAGGTGAGCTGGCTACTCCCGGAGCCCTTTTCTGGGCTGTGTCATGGTTGACAAATCGGGTTTCGTTGACTGTAATACTCTCAATGAAGGTGATGAGGTAGGTACCCTGTACGTGGACGTAAGTGCCATTGTCCACACTCACACGAGCCGGGCGATCATTTACAATGGCAATTCCATCGTCAACGTAAGTGACGGGATGCAAGTCACTTTGCTGAATTTCGCAGTGCGCAGTGCCTCCAGCGTGGAGCTCCTGGGCGCACGAACTTCTTAGCGCCAGTTGGCAAAATGTGGCCCCTGGTGTTACGGAGCAGTTTTTTACCGTGCGGATCTCCCCATTGCATTCCGCTATTATATTATTTTCCAGCCTGAGAATTGTGCCATGATGTTCCACAGGAAAAGCGGTAATTTTGTTGCAGGCTGACTTAATTTTAGGAAATTCAATAACAAAGTGTAAGATGTTAATGGATTGTAAAACTTTCACGGACGCTACGGACAAAACATCTTTGATGGCGGTCTCCGTGGGCTCTTCCGTCCACACACTTTCTAGGTCTGCGTGATCTAGTATGCTAGGGCTAACGACATTAATTTTCGCAAGGGCGAGCTAGTAACATCTCGTATAAGTGTCCCGTATCAATTTGGGATTCCTTAGCCGACCTCAGAAGTTGATTGACAGTAGTGGATATTTTATTGATTTGGTCTTGGACTTTGGTATTAATATTTAATTGCCTATTGTTTGCATCAATGAGTAGAAATTCGTTGAATTTAATTTTTTCAAAATCCTCGGCGTCCGGCGTTCCCGCCACTACTTTTAGGGCTTTACCTAGGAAGTCTAAACTCCTGGCTACTCTACGGTGAATGCTTAATGACTCGAGCAGGTCACGCAAGTGAGCGGTATCAACGCTCAAAAGTTTTTGCATATGCGATTGTGGGAACCTGTTGGTCATTCCGTCTGTCTCTTCCACCACGCGCATATACTCCGAGACATTCGCTGAGTGTCTTACAAATGCGAACTCTTCCCATACCAAAATTCGACCATCAACGATGGGAATGTATTTGGCTTTTGAGAAGTCTGTTTTGTGCGCCGAAGCTACGGACAAGAAGAATAGAAGGGGTATGATTGTAAACCTGTAAATCGGATATACTGTATTGTTTGTTAAAGACGGGTTAACCAACCACCAAAGCACAGAAAAAGCAGTATGATTAAAAATAATAGTAATGAAAAGCTTACGCCAAGTGGCTAGGGATAAAAGTAATGAAAAGTGAAAAATTGTCAGGCGAGCGATAACATGGTTATGCTTGGCCAACCTAAGGTTGTCTTTGTGGACCATCCTCCCCTTAATGAGGACTGTGGTTCCCATGTCCGCTTCCACCGTTTTTTCTTCGCATAACGGCGAAAACTTGTTTCCTAGTCTCCTGTTGGAATTTACTAGGACTTTGTCACCGGCATTGAATCTTCTGTTCTGCCGGGAGGCATTTTCCCTGCTTCTTAGCTTGTCCTGGGTATGCCTTATTCTACCCTTTATATCGCACTGTTGGTCATTCGATTGAGTGACTACCACGTCGGCGGGCCTCTTACCGATGACCGAATGGATAAATTTGTTGTATTTTGTCGTGCCCAGTAAAATCAACTCTACAGTGTCGCTGATGCCTTTGTCGATTTTGAGGCATCTGGCAAGTTCCACCAGAGTGCTGTGGAAGCGTTCCACTTGTCCGTTCGAGACGCTGTGGAGGGGCGGCGCATTGGAGACGCTAACGCCAAAATTTTGTTGCTGGAAATTGTCGCACCAGCTGGTCCTGTACCATGGGCAACGTGTGTAGGTCACAATGGGTGGCGTTTACGCCATTAGGAACGATAATATATGCGATTTCTCTGAGCTATGATTCTTTGCACGAGAAGCTAACTAAGTGACGCCTTTTGTTCCCAAACAGTATGAAGCTGCGTTTCGATGGGGAGCGCGCCTCTTCGAGAACCAATTGGTTCTGGAAGCAATTCAGCGGTTTGTCCGTAGAATCAATGGTGTGGGTCAGGGAGAGTTTGCTGTGTATCGTGGCTATGCACGATTCAGCTTCCTGCTCTTCCGTGGCATTGAGTTGTTGTCTGGACAGCGCGTCAGGCGACCAAGTTCTCTTTGCCAGGCTTATAAAAAATACGCGGACCTGACTCATCAATGCGCGCCTTCCACCTCTTTGATTTTAGCGTTCGGATTTGACTCCGAGTCCGCAAAGGTTAAGGGCTGATGATCAGTAAAGATATTTATGTCTTTTACTGCGTACAGATAGTGCCGTAATTTGGCTAATGCCCAAATAATAGCTAACAATTCCCTTTCATTTGTAGCATAATTTATTTCCCTGTCCTTCAATGTCCTTGAGATCATTGTGATTGGACGACCCTCTTGGGACAATACCGCGCCAATGCCATAGGCTGATGCATCTGTCGTTAGATCAAATGCTTATTTATAATCGGGGTATCTTAGCATGACGTCCTCAGATGCCAAGATATTTCGCAGCTTCTGAAACGGCTGTTGCTGCGCCTCAGAGAACTGGACCGAAATGTTCCGTGACCTATGTCTACTAACCGTTCCGTTTTCCCCTTTCAGGATGTCCGAAATGGGTCTTGCTATTGCCGCAAAATCCTTTATGAAACATCTGTAGTAGCTTGCCAGGCCAAGGAATGATCTGACTTTTGGTTCCGGGAAGTCTTTAATGGCTTTGACCTTCTCTGGGTCAGTTGTTGCACCATTGCTGGTGACTATGAATCCCAAAAAGCCTACGCTCTTTTTAAAGAAGCGTGATTTTTCTACAGACACCCTCATGTTTGCTTCGTAGAGGTTCTTTAAAACCCAATCTACGTGTGTGACATGTAATTCTTCATTTTCAGAAAAAATAATCACATCATCCACGTATACGTAGCAAAATTTGCCGATTTGCTCTGGCAAGATGTCGTCGATTGTCCTTTGAAAAATGCTGGCAGCATATTTCAGACCAAAAGGGAGTCTGCGATATTCATATTTCCCTCCGTTTACCGAAAAGGAAGTTTTTTCGCGAGCACGCTCTGCGAGCATGATCTGGTGGTATCCTGACTTAAGGTCCAATGTTGTAAAATATTTTGCCTTGCCTAGGTTTCCCAATATCATGGAGATATTTGGCATGGGGTACTTGTCGGATACCGTTCTTTCATTTAGCTTGCGAAAGTCAATTACTAGTCGCATGTTTTTGTTGCCCATTGCCCATCAGTGCCCTTTTTGTCCACTACCCATATTGGGCTGTTGTACGGAGACACGGATTTCTGGATTATGCCGTTGTCCAATAGATTTTGGATTTCCTTGTTAACAAATTCGGCCGCCCCCATGGGGTACGGATACAGATTTGCATAAATAGGTTCTTCATCTATTGTTCTTATTGTGGCTACTACCGAAGTGTTATACGGTAGTGCCTCATTGGGGTCCGCAAATGCCCTTTTTCTGCTTTTAAGCATTTTTATAAAGGCATCTTTGATTACAGGGGGTGCGTCAGAGCAATATACGTTAGTAAAATTGACATCAGCACAGGTATGAAAGGAAATTTCTTCGACTTCCGTGCCCCATTTAAGACTCCCAGATTTTAAGCAAAGCGATGCCCCAGCCTGTGTTAACAGGTCGAGGCCGATTATCCCATCAAACGTTGATAGGTCCGATAGAATAAAGAACGTTGCTTTTATATTGAAAATTGAGACAAGGCATTTCTGTGTTATTTGTGTTGTGCCATGGATTGAATGAATATTGAAAGGGGCTTCTACTGGACGGACGCCTTTTAGCCCCTTGTAAGGTCTAATAAAGTTTTTAGAAGCGCCCGTGTCTATAAGGAATTTCATGGAAGTCCCCGCTACTCTTCGTCTGAGGACGGTTAGCAGGGATTTACTCCTAAAAAATTGATGGCATCCGAATCATATTCTGTGATGGCGTCATCATCAATTTTTTGAGCCGCGCTAGAGGCCGCTGTGGTGTATATATCACCAGTTTTGTCAGCGCTCTGGGCAATGTGATTTACCCTTTGCCTTTTTTGTGGGTGCGTTTTGTCAGACGCCGCCGGCTTCCTATTCTGGTATGCCGGGGCTTGTGATGGTTTCAACATTCTAGACAGTGATCCACTTCCATGGGTTCTGGAGTGCCTCCACGGTGCCCATCGCCGCGTGGAGCAGGGTGCACCTGTGCCTTATGCTGTTTAGTAAAGTGTGGACTTTTCCCAGCACTTACTTGCTTGTAGGCCTGTTGTGATGTTTGCTGGCGTTCTTGCGTCTTTGGATTTGTTTTCCTGTCCCGATCCTCCTGCAAACGTGTACCTCTCGTGGTTTGCTTCCACCTCTTGAGCTAGAGCCAGAGCCGTTGGCATTTTCTTCGGCTTTGCCGAGAAGAGGACATCTGTGAGGTTGCGCCTAAGTCCCGAAATGAATACACGGAGTGCATCATCCCGGAATTTGTCGCATAAAACTTTTGCCGCCGACAATTCGTACGACATTGTGACCTTGTTGGTGAGCAAGGTCAGTTTTTTCTCGACCTCGTCATAGTACTGCAAGAGTGTTAGGCTTCCCTGTGTGTTAGGCTTCTCCTGCTCGATTACGTGGATCTGGCGTTTGTCACTGTATGTAAAATCGAGCCGATTTATGATCGTATCGAAATTCAACACAGTGCCCAACGAAGACAAGACTGCATCGGCAGGGCCTCTTATTTTACTCCTAATAATAATAACTGCCTGATAATGGCGGGAGCTATCCACATAATTTCTAAAAATATAATATGCGGCTACTGCCGCTTGCCGCCAAGGGACGTATGCATCCTGTGCTCCCGTAAATTCGGGCAGGCACTTAACGGCGTCCAGGGGCTCGTCACATTTAACATTATTTTTAATATCTATGGGCTCGTAGGCTTTAATCTGAGGGGCTTCCGCTTGGGCGGGAGCGATTTGTACCGCATTAACCTAGGCGGTCAGCTGCTGTATGGCTTGGCGTAGTTCGTTTTCCCTACGCTGGCTCTCCAGGGTTGCCTCTTGAACGGCATGGGCAACTGCCGCCTGTGTGGTGGCTCTCATTTGTTCCATACTAAAAGCCATGTTTACAGCTGAGGGAATATTAACGCGTACACGTTTCGGTGTAGAAGTTCTGGCTGGCCTTCGGTCTCAGAATCAGAGCCGCTGGAGATTTGTTTATTATTCCTATACTGCTGAAACGGATTGTTCATGAGGGTCTGCAATTACAAAATCGCCCTGAAGAGTTAAAGCATGGTCAAGCTGTATGCTTGTGCAGGCAGCTGGCCTGTCGAGGGGGACGCGGGGGCTGAGTCGCCGCTTTGCCCACGATGGACGGGGGCTGTTCAGACTGAGTTGTTGCCTTGCCAGGCAGTGACAAAATGAGGGGTGCGCGGGTACTGAGCCTCCGCTATGGCAAACCGAGAAAATGAAAAACAACAATTTCCACACAAATGCATGCGCGACCATATCGGGTTCGCGGATGTGGGGTGGGGAGACAATAAAACCAACAAGACTGCGAAGCTAACGCTGAGAATACGAGATATTCGGTCGGGATATTCAAAGTTTGTAATTTTTTTTATTTATGACTGCACTAAAATATTGGTTTATCTATTTGAAAAAAAAAGACAATAGTATGCAAACAATACGCAATAATATTTGATAATATTGTCACTATGTCACCATTAATAATATATTTAGTTAAAATATATTTATTATATAAGATTTAAAACATTTTATTTTCTTCTTTTATTTTAAATTTATTATAAAAGAATTGTAAATGTCAATCAATTAATGAGAGTAAATTTACGAAATTAATGTGAAATGTCAATAATGGAACTGCAGAAATTTTTCTGGCAGTGTATTTGATTTTCTTTACAAAATGAATGCAGATAGAGGGCATGTGTGAATGAAAATGCTCACTTACATGATTCCCTAAATATATTGAAATCCGTATTTTACGTTGAGCGCCAATTATTAAGTTGTGTGGATCGGCTGCTGGTCCCCCGCTGCTGTCCCGTAGTAAATGCGAATTACGCACGTCGGCTGCTGGTCCCATGCTGCTGTCCTGTATTATAGGGGCGGTGGACAACTTCTGGTCCTCCGTGTGAATAGCCGGTTGGCCGGTGTTCAGCTCCTCGCTAACTGATGAGTTACGAAGATTATGTTGGGAAGATGACTGTCTTCCTTTCACTACTAGCCTAGAGACTTAGTTAGTGTTCCAAGAGAAAAGTAAGCTAACGACGGTGGCCGGAGCTATATTCAAGCATGTCTGTTCTTTATTGAAATCAGAATGAAACTGAACTTAAAGCTAACAAAAATTGGAATCATAGCGGCCACGCAAATATGCTGTGTTTGCCGTCTATGCATGGGCATCCGGCCAGACGCTGTGTCAGCAGTTTTGGCCGGAGCGAGCTGTCGAACGAATTGCCGCCGCTCGGCTAACTTAGTTAACTTGTATGTAGATATTTGTATATGTAGATTTGGATATGTATGTAGGTATTTGTATGTATGATATGTGTGTATGTATGTAATGTTCGCAGCTTTCAAATATATTACATAATTATTGCCGGCGGGATATGTGTTGTGGTGGACGTTTTCGATTTATTGTATGTGGACTGTGTTTGGAAAAACGAAAAAATATGTGCAAGTATTTTACCGGCTTGGAAAGTTTTGGGGGCCTGAATTGGCAGAACACTGGAAATGTAATAGTTCTCACTGTATGCTTGGCTTATGTTTGCACAATATCTTTTCTAAGCTTCGAATTTTTTTTCTCGATTTTGTATATGTGTATGTAAGTATAGAGGAGCGGCCAAATGAAATTAAACAAGGAAGAACGCTATAGTCGAGTACCTCGACTATCAGATACCCGTTACTCAGCTAAATGGAGATATGCAAGCAGCAAAGCGATATTAAAATGCGCCACCTACCTGCGGTATACAGATTTAAGCGTTATGGGCGTTAGAGTGGGCGTGGCAAATTTTTTTTTGGATCAATCGATAGGTATTGACGAGACCAATACATTTCAGTTAAAATTTTTTATCTAGCATGAAAATTGTGGGCGTCACAGGGTTTTGCGGTTTGTGGGCTTTAAAGTGGGCGTGGCAAACTTTTTTTTAGGTCAATCGATAGGTATTGATGAGAACATTACATTTCAGTTAAAATTTTCTATCTAGCATCAAAACTGTAGGAGCCACAGTTTTGGGCGGTTTGTGGGCGTTAGAGTGGGCGTGGCAGTCTACTGAAACAAACTTGCGCTGCGTAGGAAGCTCAGGAATCTGCACGCCAAATCTCAATAGCCTAGCTCCCATAGTTTCCGAGATCTCAGCGTTCATCCGGACAGACGGACAGACGGACAGACGGACATGGCTAGATCGACTCGGCTAGTGATCCTGATCAAGAATATATATACTTTATGGGGTCGGAAACGCTTCCTTCTGCCTGTTACATACTTTCCGACGAATCTAGTATACCCTTTTACTCTACGAGTAACGGGTATAAAAAGGAGTTGGAAAAAATTGGCAATATGGCCGCACGTAGCAAAATGAAAATCGAAGAAAAATAATGGCGAAGTAATTTATTGAATGCCGTTGTCGGATTTAATCCGACTAGGATTTTTGAAAAATCGTACATAAAGTCAAAGGAGTTATATTTTCGAGTGGCTGACGGCAGACCGGCAATTAATAAGACGAAAAGCTTTATTTATCTTATCCGGCTCGGAGGACCAAAATGTACGCCGGGGGTAGCGGGGGTACCGGTGGCGCTGGTAGAATGGCGTGGGAGGCGACGGCGGGAAACTGGCGGCGTCGGCGGGCTGCTGCGCTGGGCTTCAGCGGTTTGCTGCTGGTGCGGCGGAAAGCATCTAAGCTGTAGGGGAGAAAACCACTCGAAACGCGAATAGCCCCTTGACCGAAAAGAAGTTTGCGAGAAAGTTCACTTGTAAAATAGGCGGGGGTACGACCGCGGTTTATTGAATATGACTGCCAAAATTGAACTACTTAAGTCTAAACTCCGCTCTGCGCTCCAAAGCGCAGCGGAGACTTCACGGAGGGGAGCTGGGAACAGCACAGGAGAGCGGGAGTGCGAGAGAGCGGGAGAGCGAGAGAGCGGTGCAGCTGAATAGCGGGGCCGGTCCAGATTCGCCGGACAGTGGGCCTGAACAAGGAGAAAGGCTAAAAAAATCTAAAACAAAAAAAATTTTAAACCATAACTTTTAAACGGTGGTATATAGACAAATCGTGTTTAAAAAGCGTACATACAAGTTAAGGTACAGTACTTCACATGTTAAGGGTATACAAAATTTAGCTTTTTATATCTGTTTCCGCGGCAAGTTTTTCCAAAAGTGGCAGAACTAATGTTTGTCATATTAAGCTGTTTAACATTATCTTAAATTTCCAGGACCTTTAAATAGATTTTGGATTCGCACAAAAAAGGTCAATGCTCAGGCAGTAAAGATGCCCTGAACTGGTAGATGTGGTCATTTTTGTTGATAAATAACTTTGAAACGGGTTTTTGTACAAGAATGTGTCGTAAACAAAAAGTTCAGAAATCTCAAGGGCTATACACCTTTAACTTTTATTTGAAATCACTAAAACGCTTTTTGAAAAATCAGGTGAAAGGCTAAAAAATCTAATATAAAGAAAAACTTTAAACCATAATTTTTAAACGGTGGTATTATAGTAGCATGCACTTATATCGAATATCTACTGTACCAAGAGTACTTGAATCAAACACACTGTAACACTTTGTTGCAGTGTTTACATAAACAAAGGCTCGGTCAAAAACCTAAGTGGCCGAAACATGAGTCGATCGGCGGCGTACACAGAAAGTGCAAGTGTCAGCGCCGGCCGCTCAGCCAAGGTCAAGTACATACAAATACCTCCGCGCTCCAGACTAAGTGAGCATAGCTATATACATAAGAATATATAGGCCGTCTCTCCGCTGCCGCTGTTGGCAGCTCCGCTATGAGACTTAAGTTTGTCAAGAAACTCTTTTGAGCTCAAAGCGGCAACAACGGCTGCTCTGCTCCGAATAAAATACAAATACAAATCATCCAAATGAATATCAAACCTAAATGAATTGGACTTATATTATTTGGTCTATATGGAAAATCCTACTTATTTAAACATATTACATGGCGACCGTGACGATGGTCTTGGAGGACCTAGGACAGCAAAACTGCAGGACAGGAAATTAAAGACGATTGCATTTCACCGTGACGCTGGTCCTGGAGGACCTATAAAGGAACAACTGGAGAACAGAAATTGATGAATTTCATAAGCAGCAGACAAAAAGATAATATCGCAGTGAGTAGAGTGTGATTTGTGCAAAACGCAGTGGTGTAAAGAGACTAAAGGCCAGAAGGGCTGAACTACTGAAGCTACTAAATAGCGGAAGTAAATTAAATTGGAACGATTCGATCAAATTACATGCCGAACTCGAAAATATAAAAACTTTAATAAGTGAAAGAAAAAATCAAACCACAAACACACACACCTACCCTGCAATTAAAACTCTTGCAAAAACTAATGAAAAATTAACTCCACCACAGAACTCCACCAACAAACAAGACCGTCGAGGAAGTCCAGCCTGTGCAGCCAGCACCGGCCACGTCTTGCCAATCAAGCGAGATCAAGGATAAGTGAGCCGACAGCGCTTCATAGAGCGCATATTTTTTTGATTGCACTGCGATGCATATTTTTTATATATTACATAAAAAACTAATGTAAAATTGGGCGACATTAAATAGACATTAGACATTAAATAAGCGTGTGGCCTGAAACGATAAAAAAAACTAGGCAGGCTTTGCCATTGTTAAAAAAAAAAAAAATGTTATCAAATTATACAAAAAAAATTTTACGGCCCAATAAGGCAAATATTAAACTATTACATTTACATTCTTTAACTACATGAGCCAAACTAAATGACCAATAAATTATAAATTAAACTATACACCTATAGCTATAGCAGCTCATAGAAAAACACCGAAAATGGGTTCAGTAGACGTAAAAGAAGTGGACTCCACAGCAAACGACATAAATAAAATCGAGTCTAAAAATATTAACACGGATTTAACAAACATTTTATTATCAATTATTGTCTTTATTATGAGCGCATTTATTTTGTACAAGTCATATATGTTTCATAATAAATGTATATCAACAAGAAAGGAAGTTAGCTTCGGCAAGCCAAAGCTTATAAACCTTTGCAGCTATAATTATTAAATTTAAAAAAACAAAAAATTATATTCCCAATAGTATAAGATAATATGTCAAAAAACACCGAAGCTATAATTTGTTTCATATTATTTTCCTACCAATTTTCCGATCGTTCCTATGGCAGCTATATGATATAGTCGTCCGATTTTGATAAAATTAAATTCGAAATTCAGAACTAATTAAAAAATGTTATTTCCAAGCGTTGGAGGTTGTATGTTGAAAAACACCGAAGCTATAATTTGTTTCATATTATTTTTCCACCAATTTTACGACCGTTTTTATGGCAGCTATATGATATAGTCTTCCGATTTTGATAAAATTAAATTCGAAATTTAAAACTAATTAAAAAATGTTATTTCCAAGATTAGGAGGTTATATACTAAGAAACACCAAAGAAATTATTTTTTTAAATTTGTTTTTCCTTTTATTTCTATGGGAGCTATAAGATATAGTTGTCCGATCCGGCTGGTTCCGACTTATATACTACCTGCAAAAGATAAAAGACTTTTGGGAAAGTTTCAGCCCGATAGCTTTAAAACTGAGAGACTAGTTTGCGTAGAAACGGACGGACAGACGGACAGACGGACATGGCTAGATCGACTCGTCTAGTCATGCTGATCAAGAATATATATACTTTATGGGGTCGGGAACATCTCCTTCACTGCGTTGCAAACTTCTGACTGAAATCAATATACCCTCTGCAAGGGTATAAAAAGATCTGGACAAAATATAAATACATAAAGCGCGAACAATAATTATAAAAAGATGTTCAAAATAAAATAAAAACAAAAGAGCAAACCATTTAACATAAATATGTATGTCCATATATTGATATATTGAATATACATATTATTTCATCTAAAAAAAAAATACTTGGGAGACATATTTCATTGATGGTTTCAAGAACCTAGAAAATATTCGATTAAAAAATGGAATGGGACGAGTTATATAACGAATTAAATACACCAATCCCTCGCTTTGCGTCGTTTCGTTTTGCGTTTTTTCGAAGTTGCGTCGCTTCTTAATTAGAACTAATTTTCAATGTGCGTCGTTAGATTTTTGATGTTGCGTTGTTTTGGGATGAAGTCGTTTATATGTTTTTTAAGGGTGTCGATCCCAACAGCGAAAGGAGTCTTATAGTGTGTTACGAATATCATTAGTTAAAAGGAAAAGTATTTCACACTTAAGCCTAGTACTCAGATCGTTTCACTAGTCGACAAATCCTATTCTTTGTAGTGTGAAGGAAGTTTTCAAAGTTCACCCGCAATGCATGTGGCATGGTCTTACTGTCAAGCAGCTGGGCTTATTGCCAAAAGAAAAACAAATCAATTGGAGCAATTTAAAAAAGAAGAGTCTGCTGGTGCACAAAGAAATTAAAATAAAAATAAATGAAATGTTCAACGAATGTTTTTATTTATGTAAATTATAAGTTTAAGGCTTCCTTCTCGTCCCACGGATGCTTCGCCATCTTTCCCGCGCCATCTGTAGTCCAGCTCCGAGTCCCAATAGGCTGGCCAATAATCTGAGTACCGCGCTGAAAAAAAACCGACCCGACGAAAAGGGTTAGCCGCGTATTTGCTTCTGGCTCACTCCCATGGTTAGTTCGCGGGCTTCGTCGATGTGAGTACTAGGCTTTAAAAAAAAAATGTTCAGCAAACATTGGACCAATTTTTTTCTTAAAGAAAGCCGGCCTACGACATCAGAGGTTAAAGACTCGTCAGAGAGTGCTTTATTCTAATTTATTTTTCATAATTGAGTATGTAATTGAAGAATTTATTTTGTTTTAAATAATGTAGTTTCTTTTTGTTTTTATATGTATAATATGTAACAAAATGAAATGTTTCTTTTGTTTTTTTTTTAATGATCACTTTGCTCAATTTTCTTTTTAAAAAGTAGTATTTTTGTAACCCTGGAACCCATCTTCGAACTTTACGTGGTTTGCTACAGAAAATCCTAATTCACTTTGCGTCGTTTCAATTTGCGTCGTATTTTTTTTGAACGAGGGATAGGTGTAATATAAAAATTGATTTTGATAGATCTTATAAGTCACTATCAAGACCCCGGCCAGCACAGCAAAACACTGTGAACAAGCATGCCGAAATATTAGTAACCCGCTTTAATACAGCGCGTATACTAATACACGATCAGAGAGACAGGCTAAACAAAGCCCATTGGTCTCAGGTATCATAATATTTAAACAAATTACGGGATAACCTAATATTTATAAAGCAAAGCTACGACTTAACAATTTAAGTACCAACTATCCTAAACACACCTTTGAAGATAGAAGCTACAGAAGAGTCAGAATCATCAGATCCACCAGTACAAGCTGAGGCTGACGACCCTATCTCTAAAGATCCCGATATAGAGGAAAAAGATATAAACAACCTCACTATTCCGGCAGTCCTTATTAAACCTGAATTATCAGACCAGGAATCGACCGACTCGGATTCTCACAACAGCATTGTAGAAATAAATCCAATCAAAATGGCACAAACTAATATTGATTTCATTAATACAGCATCCAAGCTTATACCAGTTTTCGATGGTAAAGCTGAAAACTTAACAAGTTTTATGGATGCATTAGAAATAATAGAATCAATAAAAGGCGAACACGAACCATTAACAGTTTCCATTATAAAAACAAAGCTAAAAGGTGTCGCCAGAAATCTAATCGGAAATGAAACAACAATAAGTGAAGTCATTTTCAGATTAAAAAACAACGTCAAAGGCGAAACTGTAGAAGTGTTGTCAGCAAAACTGATGAACCTACAACAACGCAATAAAACTGCCAACCAGTACACACAAGAGGTTGAGCAGATGACGATATCTTTAGAAAGTGCATTTATAACAGATGGCTTCTCCCTATAGTTAGCCAGAAGTTATTCCACTTGGCATGCAGTGAAAGCAATGACTAAAAATTGCACAATCAATATGGTAAAAACATATCATGCAAGCTGGTGCCTTCAATACAATGAATGAGGCCATATCCAAATTTGTAAACAGTTGCACAGAAGCAACCGGACAGCCAAACACTGTCCTATATTACAAAAATTACCCGCAGCGCGGTGGAAATCGCGGACTAGGTAACATTCGAGGTAATAATCGAGGTAATTATAACAATACCAGATATTATCAGAATAACGGATATAATCAAAACAATGGTTATAACAGAAATACCAATAACCAAAATAACAAATATTACAGAAACAACAACCGTGGTGGAAACACCAGCGGCGGCAGCAACCACAACAACAATGTTAGAGTAGCACAAACAAATTAGGGAAACTCCCAACCAACTTTAGATACAAGACAGTAAACAACATCAAAATTCACACTCTAAATCTCAGTCAAAATACATTTGTCACTTTCATGAACGTAGCAACAGGAAATTAATTAGTTCTCTTACTAGACACAGGTGCGGAAATATTCTTATTGAAGGAAAATTCCGATAATTTTCAAAACATTCAAGATAATCACATCATAAACATACAGGGTATAAGTCAGGAAGTTACCAAATCAAAAGGCTTAACTTCTATTGAAATTCAAACTTCTAAGTACATAATTCAACATGATTTCCATATCGTAAATATGCAATTCGCTATTCCATGTGATGGAATACTAGGAAACGATTTTATCACAAGATACAACTGTCAATTAGACTTCAAGCCGTCTGAAGACTGGCTTTTCATTTGTTAATTTCATTTTGTTAATTTTATTTTCTTGTAGGTCTCTACACGTCTAGTCTCAACTTTAAAATGATGTATAACAATTATTTTATTGTTTTGGATCTACTTATAAAAAATGTCAAAATAATGTATGCATTGTTTAGAGCACAAACCCCGCCCTTAAGGTGTTTTTCACAATAGGGAAACCGGTTTCCTTTAAACCTGTTTAGTGACGGACAGCCCATTTCCTCGATATTAATAAGCTGACGACTCCCAAAAAACTTCTGTAGAAATCGTTTCTTTTCCACACCTTTACAAATAATTTGTTTTCCGTTTGTAATGGTCCTTAGATACTTTCGAGTTTGTGGAAAACTATTTTCTCCATCGTTCCAAAAAATTTTCTGATGTGTATTGGTTAACCAAATTGCAGTCTTTCCAGATTTTGTGTTTAGCAAAGTAAAATCATATGGTGGTTCTATTAAAAAACTATTATTTGAGTTTGGATCTTTTTCGAATACAATTCCAATTTCCTTTAGAATTAAATTATTATTATTATCAAAGAAAACTTGAACATCAATCGAAACAGTATCTTTCAACATTTTTCTAATGTTAAGCAACTCGTTGTACTAGTCCGTTTAGTGGGTTATGTTCAACTAAACGGTCTTGAATGAGGAGACAGTAAGCTTGGGTATTTTCACGACTTGGTGTCTTTAGTTCTATTGAAATTCTCACATCAATAGGTCCAATTTTTACTGATTCACTTTGATATGAAAGATCAACCACAATAATAGGGGTCTTCAATTTAAATTCATTTGGGGTCAAAAATGGTTGTGATTCACGATTATAGTAACTAGATTGAAATCTTGTATACATTTCATATAGGTGAGCATACTAATTCTTACTAAAATCAACATTCCGATTATTATGGGTATGACACAGAATTCAAGTGAACTCTCAAGTTTAATAAGTTATTTGTGATAAGTTCTCCATTTAGTGTAAATCCAGTTATGGCAAATCTTGGTTTTTCGCGGTTAGCCGACAATTTCACATTTCAGCTGTGTTGACTCCCATACCCCAATTTGGGGTTAACATATAAATCCCAACTCCGGAATGCGATTTGTAGGTTTACACAACTTTTAATAATATCGTACATCTTAATTTTTTTTAAATCGCTCAGAGTTACATGGGGAATTTTCCATATTTGATTCGTAATTTCCAGTTTACAAGTTTGTTCATTTCTGATTTGTTCAAGATTCACCAAGATTCTTAGTTAGCATCAACACTAGTTCGTGTTTACAATTTAACAAAATTTTTTTAACATCATCAGCCAATCCCAATAAATTTTTTAATGGTCCAGAAAAATTTTATGTGGGGATCCCGAGAAATTTCGTCTCCACTGCTCCATCCAGAATTTAATTGGTATTGACTTTGAAGATTATCCAGAGATATACAATTTTTTAGGGTAGTAGTCATACCGACATAGACTTGACAGGTTGGACTCGTTGTATTCAGTTGTTACCTAGCAGTATTTTGGTGGTTACTTTCTTTTTAATCTTACTTTTGGATGGTATAGTACCTGTACAGTACTTGATTTTGGATGGTTACTATCTGTTTATTATCTGTAAAGTACTTGGTTTTAGATGGTAACTAAATGTTAACAAGTATTATGAGTCGCTATAGTCTCTTATTAGGAACTATCAAAGTACACAAGTTAAAGTTTCTAAGATGTGAGCCAAACACACTTGCAGTGAACTATCATTACCTGACCGTCATCAAAGTCACATGCCCAAGACCCAAGGACGTTGAATAAAATACTTCCCCTTCATTTGTACCTGGAGTTTTAATTACAGTCAGATACAAAATTTGTAGGAACATTCAATATTTCTTTATATATTTTATTATTGTAAACATATTTCATTAAATTCATAATTAATTATATTTTATGTATATTTGTATATAATTAATTTTCTTACTCCATCCCTCTGTATGAAACATGTCGCTTATTAATCTTCGTTCCAAGCGCAGATTTTCGCTTGGTTCCCATAGATAGATGTAAAATAGTTTTCACAATGTAATCTTTCTCAGATGTTGAATTATTTTTAAAGCATCATATTTCGAAAGCATCATTAGCTAGCATAGGAGCGTCTATCAATTTAATTTCTGATTCAAGTTTATGATAGAGGTGTTGGGACCTGGTAATATCGGTGTTTGTTGTCAAACATTTTTATACCCGTTACTCGTAGAGTAAAAGGGTATACTAGATTCGTCGGAAAGTATGTAACAGGCAGAAGGAAGCGTATCCGACCCCATAAAGTATATATATTCTTGATCAGGATCACTAGCCGAGTCGATCTAGCCATGTCCGTCTGTCCGTCTGTCCGTCTGTCCGTATGAACGCTGAGATCTCGGAAACTATGAGAGTTACAATACTGGGATTAGGCACGCAGATTCCTGAGATTCCTGCGCAGCGCAAGTTTGTTTCAGTAGAGTGCCACGCCCACTCTAACGCCCACAAACCGCCCAAAACTGTGGCTCATACAGTTTTGATGCTAGATAGAAAATTTTAACTGAAATGTATTGTTCTCATCAATACCTATCGATTGACCCAAAAAAAAGTTTGCCACGCCCACTTTAACGCCCACAAACCGCGAAAACCTGTGTCGCCCACAATTTTCATGCTAGATAAAAAATTTTAACTGAAATGTATTGTTCTCATCAATACCTATCGATTGGTCCAAAAAAAAAGTTTTCCAGGCCCACTTTACCGCCCACAAACCGCGAAAACCTGTGACGCCCACAATTTTCATGCTAGATAAACAAATTTAACTGAAATGTATTGGTCTTGTCAATACCTATCGATTGGTCCAAAAAAAAATTTGCCACGCCCACTCTAACGCCCATAACGCTTAAATCTGTATACCGCCGGTAGGTGGCGCATTTTAATCTCGCTTTGCTACTTGCATATCCCTATTTAGCTGAGTAACGGGTATCTGATAGTCGAGGTACTCGACTATAGCGTTCTTCCTTGTTCTAGTTCAAGTTTTCTAATTCTATTCTATTTGTATACTATTTGTATGAGTAAGGCATCATTGTCTAAGATTCTGAATACGTTTAATAAACTCTTTAATTACAATACTGATTAGCTGGTTACTATCTATTTAGTAGATGTATACAAGTTGTTTAGTATCTGGTTTCTATATGTTTAATAGAAGTATACAAGTTGTTTACTAGATGTATACAAGTTGTTTACTAGCTGTTTAGTATCTGGGTTCTATATATTTAGTATATGTATACAAGTTGTTTACTAGCTGTTTAGTATCTGGTTTATATATGTTTAGTATCTGTTTACTTGATGTTTACTAATTATTATTAGCTGGTTACTAGTTGTTATTAACGTCTACGATCTTTTGTAGTCTTTTTTTAAGAATGATCAAAAATTCTTGATCACTAGACGACTTTCGATGTGAAGTAAAAACTTACACTCTGATTTTCAATGTGTTTGCTATTTACGTAAGAAAGAATGCAAAGCCAAAATATCTAAATCTTAGAGGAACATGTCCGATTATGTTGGGGGAAGATGTATTCTGTGACTGTAAAACTAATTAAGAAATAAATTGTTCACAAGTTGCCTAAAAGCTGTGTAGAAGCTGCTTTGATAAACAATTTTGATTCATAATGACAGATAATAAGAATATATAATAATATCATCCACTTTAACTAGTATATTTTTAAAATAAAACATTTCCATTTTTCATGTTCTTTCATCTTATGTTGGTATAATAAATGTAATCTTAACTACGATAGCTAGCCTTACATCCCATAACTATAGTTATTATCTACAATAAAATGTCTAGAAAGAACAAAATATATGAATATCAAAAAACGATTTAAAACTAACTATAATTGGGAAAGTAATTGAAATCGCTCCGGCGTAATACAGTAAAAAACAAAAAACACTGTGATTATCCCATTTTCTATAACCATAACAAATGTGTAAGTTAACTAAGTAGCTAACCGGACGGAGGCGATGACCGAATGTCCGAAGCCCAGCTGCGGCCAAAACCGCTGACGCGGCATTTGGCCGGATGCTCGTGCATAGCCGGCAAACACAGCATATTTGCGTGGCCGCTATGAATTTCATTTTTGTCAACTTTAAGTTTAGTTCGCTTCAAGCTCTATACGAATAAAGAACACAAGTTCTATAGCATTGCAAAACTCCGGCAACCGCCGTTAAATATCTCTTATTATTTTGCACTGACTGAGTCTCTAGGCCAGCAGGCGAAGGTGGCAGTTACCTCCCAACGTAAGTCATCCTAATCAGCAATTGTGAAGGTACAGCCATCCGGCTCTGGCTCCAGCGAGGGATCCCAGATCTCCACATACGAGAACCAAGTTAAGGCCCCCTCCTCCCCCGCACTACCGAGCGGGCTTCAGCAGGTGCGACCAGCAGCAACTATATTCCTCCCGCGTTTACGGGAGGCTATTACAAGCAGCAGTTTCCAGCGGCTCATCCTCACGCGTGGGTGCTAACGCATCCCCCCGCACCTACGGGAGGCAACCACAAGCTACTGGCCGCCACTCAACTATAACGGGCGCTCCCAGAAGCGACCGCTTCCTCCGCGCCTACAAGCGGGCATCTCCGAGAAGACCAGCGTTTCACCAGTGTGGCTGAAGAGGACCACCCTTGGCCACACACACATATAACATATTGTTTCTCCCGCACATACGTGTGAGCTCATCGAAGAAGACCACCCTTGACAGTGCGGCCATCGAGGACCACCTCAGGCCGCGCCCATCAACCAGATTAATTGGCGCTCAACAATAAAAACCCAACGGCTTCGCTTAGAGATTTTTACATTCTTGGAAAAAAATTTTATCATTGAGAAAGAAACCACAGTAAATAATATGTAAGTGCACCCCTCATTTAAATATTTTCTAACCAGTCTACAAAGTAGAACTAGTTAATAAAGAACACTACGAGAGTAAAACGGCTCCGAGCCCGATAAAATTCGGGATTTGATTAACGAAAATAAAATATATAAATATAGTACGTTAAATTCATTCATTTTTCTGATTTGAAATATTTTGACTATGAGTCGAGGCTGTGTGTCAGTCTTATATACCCTATATCTCTTATAATTTACAATATTATAATTTTAAAATATTTACCACTACACTAATTTTTATGCACGGGCACAGGTATCTACTAACCTTAAAATTAACTAGGTGAATTATATAGTGAGGAAATACGAGCTCTCATTTTGGCAGCTCTGTGTCCCCGTTTTCTAATCCTTTTGTGTGCGTATATGAGCTCGCCATTTTCTAAGTATAGAAGCGTCAAGCAGTACGCTGGCGATTCAGGGTCAGATACACGCGTAGAAACCCCCCAGCGGGCGAAAGGGTAGACCTCATGGATCCTGAACAACTTAGAGGAGTAGTGCAGGCGGCTATTGACAACGCCCTGGCCGGGCAGGCCGCCGCAAATTTACAAAAAGAACGGGAGTTCAGACAAGTAATCGATGCATTGACCAGCCAAGTGGCAGAATTGCGCGCTGCGCCCACGACGTCCCGAAGTTCGGCCCCAACGCCAGAAATTAAGGTTTATGCAGCCATAGAAATTATAGACACAGTTCAATGCAGCGAGCCTCTGGACGCTGTCAAGTGCCTACCCGCATTTGCGGGGGCACAGGAGTCATATGTTTCGTGGAGGCAAGCCGCCACCACTGCCTACCACATATTTAGACGGTACAATGGTAGTTCATGCCATTATCAGGAAGTGATTATAATAAAAAGTAAGATAAGAGGCACTGCTGATGCGGTGTTGTCCTCCTTTGGCACAATTTTAAATTTTGACGCGATCATAGACCGTTTGGATTTCACTTACAGTGACAAACGGCAGATCCACGTCATTGAACAGGAGATGGGCACCCTCAGACAGGGAAGCCTCACACTCCTGCAATATTACGATGAGGTTGAGAAAAAACTCACCTTACTCACAAATAAAGCCACGATGTCGTACGAGACATCGGCGGCAAGAATTTTGTGTGATAAATTCCGGGACGATGCGCTCCGGGTATTTATTTCGGGCCTTAGACGCAGCCTATCTGATGTCCTCTTCTCGGCAAAGCCGAAGGACATGCCAAATGCGTTGGCATTAGCGCAAGAAGTGGAATCAAACCACGAGAGGTACACGTTCGCAACATCGTTTGCAAAGAGTCTAGAGGATAGGGACCGTAAGACGAGTCCAAAGGAGCAAAGGCGCCAGCAGGACGGAAATTTTTCCCAAACAGACCCCCAGTTGGGTATTAATAAAAATCCCTATTATACCAAACAAGTTAAAGCGCAGGTACATTCTGACCTGCGCAATAACAAATTGCAGAGTAGACCGGAGCCGATGGAAGTCGACCCCTCTGCAAAGGTTTTCATTCCTGCCCAAGCTCCACCCTATCAGAATAGGAGACCGGCAACGTCCGAGCGCACAGGCGCCCCTAGAAAACAGAAGAGGGTAAACCACGTCACCCAAAGCTCAGATCAGGAAGGGAAATCTTACGCCAACGCTGCGTCCAGCGCAATAGCAGAGATCAACGATGATGCTATTTGCGAATACGATTCAGACGTAGTCCATTTTTTAGGGGAAAATCCCTGCTGCCCGTCATCAGACGAAGAGTAGCGGGGATAAATATGAAACTGCTTATTGACACGGGCGCCTCGAAAAATTTCATCCGACCGTTCGAAGGATTGAAATGCGTCCCGGTAGAAAACCCCTTCGAAATTTACTCAATTTACGGGAACACCACAATCACGAAGAAATGCTTCGTGTCACTTTTTGATTTGAAGGCCACCTTCTTCATCTTACCCGACTTATCTTCTTTTGATGCAATCGTAGACCTCGACCTTCTTAAACAGGCGGGAGCATCACTTTGCCTGGCCTCTGGCCACATCAAATGGGGCAACAAAGAGGAGAAAATTGATTTTCACTCGTGGCCTGATGTGAATTTCACCGAAGTGGATTGCTCATATGCGCCACCTTTGGTCAGGAAGACATTTTTAACAATGCTCCGCGACAGGAAAAAAGCCTTTGCGGACCTTAATGAGGCTTTACCTTACAACACATCGGTGGTAGCCACCATCAGAACCGTTGATGAGCCCATTTATGCCAAACTCTACCCATACCCAATGGGCGCAGCCGATTTCGTTAATGGCGAGATTCAAGAGCTGCTAAAAAATGGCATAATCCAGAAGTCGAGATCCCCCTACAATAACCCGACATGGGTTGTAGACAAAAAGGGCACCGACGAAACGGGCGCCCGTAAAATGCGACTCGTATTGGACTTTCGCAAATTGAACGAGAGGACAATACCTGATCGCTATCCCATGCCAAATATCTCTATGATACTAGGGAATTTAGGCAGAGCGAATTACTTCACTACGCTCGATTTAAAATCTGGCTATCACCAAATAACGCTGGCAGAACGGGACCGTGAAAAGACTTCCTTTTCCGTAAATAGAGGAAAGTACGAGCTTCGAACTATAGACGACATACTGCGAGAGCAGATAGGCAAATTTTGCTATGTTTATGTCGATGACGCTATCGTCTTCTCAGAAGACGAAAACTCTCACATCCGGCACGTAGATTGGGTTCTCAAAAGCCTTTACGATGCTAATATGAGGGTATCAACTGAAAAATCAAAATTCTTCAAAAAAAGCGTTAGCTTCTTGGGTTTTATAGTCACCAGCAACGGGGCTACCACTGACCCAGAAAAAACCAAGGCCATTCAGGAATTCCCTGAACCCAAAAATGTGTTCGAAGTTAGATCATTCCTTGGCCTGGCCAGCTACTATAGATGCTTTATTAAAGATTTTGCGTCCATAGCTCGGCCCATTTCAGACATCCTGAAAGGGGAATTCGGTAGTGTCAGCAGACACAGGTCGAAAAATATCCAGGTGCAGTTCAACGAGCCGCAACGGCTAGCTTTTCACAAGCTGCGTAACATTCTAGCTTCCGAGGAGGTCATCCTCAGGTATCCCAACTACAAAAAAGCATTTGATCTAACGACAGATGCCTCAGCTTACGGCATTGGCGCAGTCCTATCCCAAGAGGGACCATTACCATGATCTCGAAAACCCTAAAGGACAGAGAGATCAATTATGCCACCAATGAAAGGGAGCTGCTAGCAATAGTTTGGGCATTGGCCAAATTACGTCACTATCTATATGCAGTGACCACCTTTACTGACCATCAACCACTGACCTTCGCGGTATCGGAATCCAAT
The DNA here is from genome assembly GCF_043229965.1 of Drosophila suzukii. NCBI lineage: Eukaryota > Metazoa > Arthropoda > Insecta > Diptera > Drosophilidae > Drosophila > Drosophila suzukii. Next base: position 5,856,316 of record NC_092085.1, read on the forward strand.
CCGAATGCAAAGATCAAACAGTGGAAAGCTCGCATCGACGAGTCCGGTGCCAACATTTTTTACAAGCCCGGCAAGGAAAACCTCGTTGCGGATGCCCTCTCAAGACAGCAACTTAACGTTCTGGGAGAGGCAGAAGCTTTTTCAAGTGCGGCCACGATTAACAGTGAGCTGTCACTGACCCACACAATTGAGGCAACGGATAAGCCCTTGAATTGCTTCCAAAACCAGATAGCTCTGGAGGAAGCTCGCTTTCCGCAAAAACGCAACTTTGTCCTCTTTGGAAACAAGAGACGGCATGCGATCAGCTTCTCCTGCAAAGAGTCATTACTCAATGATCTCGCAGAGTTAATTGTTCCTAAGGGCGTAAACGCCATCCATTGCGATTTGCACACACTCGCAATGATACAGGACCAACTGGTACGCCAATTTCCAGCCACAAAATGTTGGTATTGTAAAAATCGTGTAACGGACATTTTTGCAGTCCCGTAGAGACGGGAAATTCTGTCCACTGAACACAACAGGGCTCACAGGTCAGCCAAGAAAATGTAAAGCAGGTACTCTCCGAGTACTACTTCCCGAAAATGGCCAAGCTTGCTAGCGAAATCGTCGCTAACTGCAAAACATGTGCTAAAGCTAAATATGACAGGCATCCCAAAAAGCAGGAGCTTGGGGAAACACCAATCCCGTCTCAGGTTGGGGAAATATTACACATAGACATCTTCTCAACGGATAAAAAAATATTTTCTTACATCCATTGACAAATTCTCAAAATTTGCGATGGTCCAGCCAATCCCCTCTAGAACCATAGAGGACATTAAACCAGCACTGCTACAACTCTTGAATGTTTTCCCGAAAGCCAAGGTCATATATTGTGACAACGAACCATCGTTGAATTCGCACACCATTTTGTCCATGCTGGAAACCCTTTTCGGCGTGAGCATCTCGAATGCACCGCCCCTTAACAGTGTCTCAAACGGACAAGTGGAACGTTTCCACAGCACTCTAATAGAGCTTGCTAGATGCCATAAAATTGATAAAGGCATCAGTGACACCGTCGAGCTAATCTTGCTGGCCACAGCCAGATACAATAAATCTATCCACTCGGTCATCGACAAGAGGCCAGCCGACGTAATTCAAACACTTTCGGATCAACCATAGTATGAGATTCAGGATAAGATAAAAATCGCCCAGGACAAGCTCAAGAACAGGGAAAATGCTGCCCGACAGAACAGGGTGTTCAAAGTTGGTGAAAAAGTCCTTGTAAAATCCAACAGGCGGCTAGGCAACAAACTCTCACCATTGTGTGAAGAGAAGATTGTGGAAGCGGTCATGGGGACCACAGTCCTCATCAAGGGGAGGGTGGTCCACAAGGACAACATTAAATAAAAAAAAAAGTTTTTTACCTTTTTGCCACTTGGCACAAATTTTACCAGCTTTAAACATAGCTGATAAAATATTTTTTTAAGGTTAAGTTAATTTCCGTTGGTGGTGGGCAACCTTGTCATGAACAAAAATATAGCTCCGAATTCATTCCACAGGTCCAAAATCATCCCAATCCTCTTCTCCTTAACCATGGCGTCGGCGCACATCACCGACTATTCACAAGCCAAGTACATCCCCATTATTGACGGTCGAATACTAGTGTGGGAGGAATTCGCATTCGTTAGTCATTCAGCGAACCTTTCAGAGTACAGGCGCGTAGTAGAAGAAACAGAAAATATGAGCGATATGTTTCCCCAGTCACACATGAAAAAACTTTTGGTAATGTAAAAATCGTAGCAGGAACTCCGGACGCCGGGGATTTAGAAAGAATTAAATTCACTGAAAAACAATTAATCAATTCAAACAATAGACAAATAGAAACAAATGCAAGAATTCAAAGTCAAATTAATGAATTAACGTCAACCGTAAATCAAATCCTGAAAGTGGCAAAGAGTTCACAAGTGGACACTGGCCATCTATATGAAACATTGCTCTCCAGAAACCGAATGTTAACAATGGAACTTCAAAATTTAATGATGGCAATCTCGCTTGCTAAAGTAAACATAGTCAGCCCAAACATATTAGATCACGCAGACCTAGAAAGTATTTGGATGGAGGAGCCCACCGACACTCCTATAAAAGATATTTTGTCCGTAGCGTCCGTGAAAATTCTCCAGTCTGTTAACATATTGCACTTCATTATTAAATTCCCAAAAATTAAATTAGCATGTAAGAAGATTACAATGTTCCCGGTAGCACATAATAATGTGATGCTAAGGTTAGTGGATAATATAATAGCAGAATGCAATGGGGAAATGTATGCGATCCAGAATTGCTCCACAACACCAAGAGTCACTTTCTGCCGACTATCAGCGAAGACCACATGCGCCCGAGAACTCCATGCAGGTGGAGTTGCGCACTGCGAAACCCAACCAAGCGATTTACATCCGATCACTTATGTCGATGAGGGAATTATGATCATCAATGATCAATCAGCGCAGGTACGAGTAGACAACGGAACAAACGTCTGGATACACGGGACGCATCTCGTCATCTTTAGTGAGCGCGTCACAGTAAACGAAACCCTGGTTTTGAACCAAAACTCCGCCCTGAAGAGGACTCCGGGGGTGGCAAGCTCACCCTCACTGAACATCACCATCAGTCAAAATACTCTGAGCCTCCCCTACCTTCACCGCTTGAGTGAACGTAACCTCAGAAGTTCGGAAATAAAATCAACACCAATCAGACACACATGGTAGCGCTAATTACAGGAGTAATATGTTGCGCATTGATTTGTGTCGGCCTAACCTGCGACTCACCGGTGCCAGAAGATCTGCGGTAAAACTAAGAAGGGTGATCGCTGAAATAGGGTCGGCCGAGGGCGGCCTCAATCTTGAGGGGGGAGTAGTTAACTAAGTAGCTAACCGGACGGAGGCGATGACCGAATGTCCGAAGCCCAGCTGCGGCCAAAACCGCTGACGCGGCATTTGGCCGGATGCTCGTGCATAGCCGGCAAACACAGCATATTTGCTATGAATTTCATTTTTGTCAACTTTAAGTTTAGTTCGCTTCAAGCTCTATACGAATAAAGAACACAAGTTCTATAGCATTGCAAAGCTCCGGCAACCGCCGTTAAATATCTCTTCTTATTTTGCACTGACTGAAGCGCTTCCGAACTGAAATCCCAATTCTCTATCTTTGATAGTTTCCGAGGTATACACATTCATATTTACGATTTTTTGAAGTTTGTGGGCGGTTTATGGGCGTTAGGGTGGGCGGTTTGTGGGCGTTAGAGTGAGCGTGGCACTCTACTGAAACAAACTTGCGCTGCGTAAGAAGCTCAGGAATCTGCACGCCAAATCTCAATAGCCTAGCTCCCATAGTTTCCGAGATCTCAGCGTTCATCCGGACAGACAGACAGACGGACAGACGGACAGACGGACATGGCTAGATCGACTCGGCTAGTGATCCTGATCAAGAATATATATACTTTATGGGGTCGGAAACGCTTCCTTCTGCCCGTTACATACTTTCCGACGAATCTAGTATACCCTTTTACTCTACGAGTAACGGGTATAATAACAAGGATGAGGGCTATAGTCGAGTATTTCGACTATCAGATACCCGATACTCAGCTAAATAGAGATATGCAAGTAGCAAAGCGAGATTAAAATGCGCCACCTACCGGCGGTATACTGATTTAAGCGTTATGGGCGTTAGAGTGGGTGTGTCAAATTTTTTTTGGACCAATCGATAGGTATTGACGAGACCAATACATTTCAGTTAAAATTTTTTGTCTAGCATAAAAATTGTGGGCGTCACAGGTTTTCGCGGTTTGTGGGCGTTTGAGTGGGCGTGGCATATTCGCGTAACAAACTTGCGCTGCGTATAAGGCTACGGAATCTAAATCTGAAATCCCAATTCTCTATCTTTGATAGTTTCCGAGGTACACACATTCATATTTACGATTTTTTGAAGTTTGTGGGCGGTTTATGGGCGTTAGGGTGGGCGTGGCCAATTTTTTTTGGGTCAATCGATAGGTATTGATGCGAACATTCCATTTAAGTTAAAATTTTTATTCTAGCATCAAAACTGTAGGAGCCACAGTTTTGGGCGGTTTGTGGGCGTTAGAGTGAGCGGGGCACTCTACTGAAACAAACTTGCGCTGCGTAAGAAGCTCAGGAATCTGCACGCCAAATCTCAATAGCCTAGCTCCCATAGTTTCCGAGATCTCAGCGTTCATCCGGACAGACAGACAGACGGACAGACGGACAGACGGACATGGCTAGATCGACTCGGCTAGTGATCCTGATCAAGAATATATATACTTTATGGGGTCGGAAACGCTTCCTTCTGCCCGTTACATACTTTCCGACGAATCTAGTATACCCTCTTACTCTACGAGTAACAGGTATAATAACAAGGAAGAACGCTATAGTCGAGTACCTCGACTATCAGATACCCGTTACTCAGCTAAATAGAGATATGCAAGTAGCGAAGCGAGATTAAAATGCGCCACCTACCGGCGGTATACAGATTTAAGCGTTATGGGCGTTAGAGTGGGCGTGTCAAATTTTTTTGGACCAATCGATAGGTATTGACGAGACCAATACATTTCAGTTAAAATTTTTTACCTAGCATAAAAATTGTTGGCGTCACAGGTTTTCGCGGTTTGTGGGCTTGTGGGTTTGAGTGGGCGTGGCATATTCCTTCTGCCTGTTACATACTTTCCGACGAATCTAGTATACCCTCTTACTCTACGAGTAACAGGTATAATAACAAGGAAGAACGCTATAGTCGAGTACCTCGACTATCAGATACCCGTTACTCAGCTAAATAGAGATATGCAAGTAGCGAAGCGAGATTAAAATGCGCCACCTACCGGCGGTATACAGATTTAAGCGTTATGGGCGTTAGAGTGGGCGTGTCAAATTTTTTTGGACCAATCGATAGGTATTGACGAGACCAATACATTTCAGTTAAAATTTATATCTAGCATAAAAATAGTGGGCGTCACAGGTTTTCGCGGTTTGTGGGCTTGTGGGTTTGAGTGGGCGTGGCATATTCGCGTAACAAACTTGCGCTGCGTATAAGGCTACGGAATCTAAATCTGAAATCCCAATTCTCTATCTTTGATAGTTTCCGAGGTATACACATTCATATTTACGATTTTTTGAAGTTTGTGGGCGGTTTATGGGCGTTAGGGTGGGCGTGGCCAATTTTTTTTGGGTCAATCGATAGGTATAGATGAGAACATTCCATTTCAGTTAAAATTTTTATTCTAGCATCAAAACTGTAGGAGCCACAGTTTTGAACGGTTTGTGGGCGTTAGAATGAGACGGACATGGCTAGATCGACTCGGCTAGTGATCCTGATCACGAATATATATACTTTATGGGGTTGGAAACGCTTCCTTCTGCCCGTTACATACTTTCCGACGAATCTAGTATACCCTCTTACTCTACGAGTAACGGGTATAATAACAAGGAAGAACGCTATAGTCGAGTACCTCGACTATCAGATACCCGTTACTCAGCTAAATAGAGATATGCAAGTAGCAAAGCGAGATTAAAATGCGCCACCTACCGGCGGTATACAGATTTAAGCGTTATAAGCGTTAGAGTGGGCGTGTCAAATTTTTTTTTGGACCAATCGATAGGTATTGACGAGACCAATACCTTTCAGTTAAAAATTTTTTATCTAGCATAAAAATAGTGGGCGTCACAGGTTTTCGCGGTTTGTGGGCTTGTGGGTTTGAGTGGGCGTGGCATATTCGCGTAACAAACTTGCGCTGCGTATAAGGCTACGGAATCTAAATCTGAAATCCCAATTCTCTATCTTTGATAGTTTCCGAGGTATACACATTCATATTTACGATTTTTTGAAGTTTGTGGGCGGTTTATGGGCGTTAGGGTGGGCGTGGCCAACTTTTTTTGGGTCAATCGATAGGTATTGATGAGAACATTCCATTTCAGTTAAAATTTTTATTCTAGCATCAAAACTGTAGGAGCCACAGTTTTGGGCGGTTTGTGGGCGTTAGAGTGGGCGTGGCACTCTACTGAAACAAACTTGCGCTGCGTAAGAAGCTTAGGAATCTGCACGCCAAATCTCAATAGCCTAGCTCCCATAGTTTCCGAGATCTCAGCGTTAATCCGGACAGACAGAAAGACGGACAGACGGACAGACGGACATGGCTAGATCGACTCGGCTAGTGATCCTGATCAAGAATATATATACTTTATGGGGTCAGAAACGCTTCCTTCTGCCCGTTACATACTTTCCGACGAATCTAGTATACCCTTTTACTCTACGAGTAACGGGTATAATAACAAGGATGAGGGCTATAGTCGAGTATTTCGACTATCAGATACCCGATACTCAGCTAAATAGAGATATGCAAGTAGCAAAGCGAGATTAAAATGCGCCACCTACCGGCGGTATACTGATTTAAGCATTATGGGCGTTAGAGTGGGCGTGTCAAATTTTTTTTGGACCAATCGATAGGTATTGACGAGACCAATACATTTCAGTTAAAATTTTTTATCTAGCATTAAAATTGTGGGCGTCACAGGTTTTCGCGGTTTGTGGGCTTGTGGGTTTGAGTGGGCGTGGTGTTCAGTCCCACGGTACTTGGTTCGTATGCACAGCTGATCGCCCTGCCAACTGAAGACGAAGGTCAGGAGATCTGGCAACCCGACGAACGAAGGAGAAGGGCAGTAAGAACTACAAGCTTCAGCGACCGGAACAACATTGTCTTCTTTTTATTTTGCTGTCCATTGCGACCCATTATTTTGTTAAAGTTAATTAATGAAGAAGAGTGAAGTGTACACATTAATAGCTAAAGAATTAAAGGCTAAACTGTTATATTTGAACTTCAGTCGTTTAATCATTCCCAAGAGCCCCTCTTACAATGACAGCCGTACAGAGCTTTTTTTTGCACGGCGTCACAACTGAACATGGTGGCCCATGAGGGGACTCTTGCTTGAAGTTTAAAAATCTCAGTTTGATCTTTCAATTGTGGGTTATACTGCATAACACCCAGCACTCCATCTAACACAAATTGCGATCGTCTCCGTTTGTGCCCCCAACAATTGCTCTCACACCGATAGAGCACAGTCACCAATACCAACACACCCGGTCGCCTGACAGCCCTTCTACACACATACACACGGGTGCTGCAAGAAGGCCCGTTATAATTTCGCAACCAAGGAAAATCTTCTACTCAAAGCGGAATCGAAAAACAGTACAGCCTGCGCTCACGCTATATTCAACGTTACGTAACATCAGGCATAAGTAAAAAAAAGGGAAAGATCACGTGAGTACGGGTGCTTTTTTATTTATCAAGCAGAGCTAGCTAGGTTCAAAATAAATTGTTAAAAATTCTCATAATATGTCTGACCACGAAGCTGATGATCCGGCCTTAGCAGGTTTTATTACACTTCAAAAGGAGCGTCTCCAAAGTCTAACACGTCTGCAGCAGAACTATAAGAAGGATGCCGCGTCTCGAAAAACCGAAAGTTATTATATGAAGCGCCTGCAGCAGATCGAGAGTTTAAACGCGGCTTTTGAGACCACCCATCAAGTAATCATCTGCACCGAGGGATATGTCAAATCGGACTATCACGCCAAGAAGATCGCCGTCAGTTTCGAGGATCTGTACATGGAAACCTATTGCCTTGTAGCTGAAGGCCAACGAATAAAGTTCCCAGTGACGCCGTCCTCAGCCTCGGCACCCACCGCCGTGTCGACGGTTGCCGACGCACGTGTCCACATGCCACAACTGCCAGTGCCCAAGTTTAGCGGAAACTGTGTGGACTGGCCTGGATATTATGACGCCTTCACTCGGTTAATTCATCAAAATGAGCGGCTGGACAATATTCAACGGTTTCATTTCCTCAAGGAATCTCTGCCAGCTGGTCGAGATTGCGATATTCGTCAAATTCCTTTGACGGCCGCTAACTATACGGTAGCATGGGACACACTAATTCAGCGCTATAACAATCCACGCGTGGTCTTCTCCAATCACATGAAGATGTTGTACCAGTTGCCAAGCCTAAGCAAGGAGAAGCCCGATGATATACGATCTATGATCAGTGCAGTCAACGTCTGCGCAGCCGCCTGTAACACCATCAACGCGTCGTTGCAGAACGGGGATCACTGGCTCGCCCATTATTTGACTGCAAAATTACCGAAAGAGACGCACTCCGCCTGGGAACATCATCTCGGCAGTCAAACCCACATTCCCTCGTACAAGGATCTCGAACAGTTTCTCAACAACCGGCTAATCACCCTGGACGCCATTGAAAATAGAAACTGTTCGGGCACCAACAAATCTGGATCACCACTGGATCATCACCCCACAAAACGTATCTCGGTTCATAACACCCACGCGCAACCAAGCCCCCCTGTGCTTCGTTGCCCACACTGCAATGGTAATCATATCCTTCGTCGATGTCAGCAATTCCTTAGCTTGGATTGCTACCAACGTAAGGAGGTCGTGAGTAAGTCAAATCTATGTCTCAACTGCCTGAGCAAATCGCACATGCTGGCCCGCTGTTCAAGTGTAAAGAATTGCTACCACTGTGGACAACGCCACCATTCTTTACTTCATCCGGCCGCGGCGCCAAGCATCACTCAAGCACCCCAACCTTACTCGCCGACCGTATCATCCAGTCAACCACATACCGCTTCGATTATGAACAACGACACCTCACCAGTTAGCCCCCTTGCTAATCCAAACCTCCAATGTTATTCTTCCACAGCCTCCCATGCAACGCGACAGAATATCTTGCTAGCTACCGCACGGATTATTGTCTGCCATCCCCAGAGCGGCGCTCAAGCAACAATAACTGCCCTCATCGATCAGGGGTCGGAAGCTACAATAATCTCAGAGCATACCGTCCAAGCTCTCCAGCTTCCACGATGCAGAATCCGCGCTTCGATCGCCGGCGTCGGCCAAACTACTGGTCAACGGTGCAACTTTACGGCAAGCTGCTGCATCCGAACGTCGCTAAACCCAACGTTCAATCTAGATGTCGACTCTGCGTACGTTATGAACTCGCTGACCTCACATCTACCAAACCAATCGTTTTCGCCTCAAAACTGGAAACACATCAACGGACTCCAGCTCTCGGATCCTTTATACTATCGCTCGAAACGCATAGATCTCATCATCGGAGCCGACCTCATGGCGGGTCTTATCCTTCCGGGAACCCGAATCGGAAATCCATACGAACCTATTGCACAAAATTCTCACTTAGGTTGGATGATACTCGGCAAGTTCCAGGAATCCATTCACACACTTAATATTCGCTGTCATCAAACCACGCTAGACACGGAATCGCTTTTGAAGAATTTTTGCGAAATAGAATCTGTCCCAAGCCGATCACTTCAATCTGACGAAGAGCGGTGGTGTGAGTCCTTCTTTAAGGAAACGCACACACGTCAACCAAACGGTAGTTTTATGGTAAGACTACCTTTCAAATGGCATTTCGATTCCACAATGGCCCTAGGGAAATCGCATCAAGTCGCTTTAAACAGGTTTCTTCAATTAGAGCGGCGTTATGAACGGGATCCAGAAAAATGGATTCGCTACAAGGAGGGAATCGAAGAATATTTTGAATTGGGACAAATCACACCAGCAGTCACTAGTGAGAGATCAACCGTCAGTACCTCCAAAAAATTCTGTCGGGTTGAATCCTGCGTTCTTCCTCATCACGCTGTCTATAAAGAAGACAGTCTCACCACCAAACAGCGCATTGTATTCGACGCATCGGCAAAGACCTCAAACGGTCGATCTCTAAACGATGTATTGTCCGTAGGACCCACGCTCCAAAATGATCTCCCTGCAGTGTTACTGAATTGGAGACAGTACCGACATGTTTTCACCGCCGACATCCAGCGCATGTACCGCTGCATCGACGTACATCCGGACGACACGCAATACCAGCGGATTTTATGGCGGGCGGCGGATGGAAACATCAAGGAATATTGCCTGTCAACTGTAACTTTCGGTACCGCTTCTGCACCATTCACCGCCATTAGAGTCGTTCGTCAACTTGCAGAGGATGAACGCGAAAATTATCCACTGGCGGAAGAGGTCTTAAAGCACGAAATCTACGTCGACGATATTCTTTCTGGTGATCACACTATCTCAGCAGCACAGAACAAGAGTTTACAAATCCAGAACGCTCTAAAATCCGCAAATATGGAATTGAGAAAATGGTCTAGTAACGACATAGCGCTTCTAGACAGCATTCCTTTATCAAACCGATGCAATCAAACGTCACGATGCTGGGACAACTCTGATACAGTCAAAACCTTAGGAATGCATTGGTTACCTAACCAAGACTGTTTCACCTACAAATTGCAAGCGAGCATTCCCACGGGTTCAACCAAAAGAGAAATTCTTTCGAGCATTGCCAGACTTTTCGATCCCTTAGGACTAATAGCCCCTATTCTCATTTCAGCAAAACTAATTCTAAAGGAAGTCACAATGGCACACCTCCATTCCGAGAACGATCGCAAGCACTTAGGGTGGGACGACCCAGTACCCAGTTCCATCGCTAACAAATGGAAAAAGTTCCGTGTCAATCTGGAGGACATCAGCAAAATCCGAATATCTCGCAGCGTACGGTAAATGCCAGACTTTAGCCATGATATCCAGTTGCACGCTTTCTGCGACGGGTCCACTCACGCCTACGCAGCGGCGGTTTACATGCGTATACCCCAACCGGATTCATCGTTTTATACCACTCTCATCACTGCAAAATCCAAAATCTCTCCAAGGAAACCCGTCACGATCCCGAGGACCGAGTTATGCGGCGCTGTGCTGGCAACCAAACTAACTAAATGGGTAGTAGCAAACAATCGTTGGAAAAACGCTAAAATCTCCGTTACATACTGGACGGACGCCACTATCGTTCTCCACTGGATCAAAGGAGATGTTACTAGATGGAAAACGTTCGTTGCCAATCGCGTTGCCTACATTCTGGACCACAGCGATTCAAACCAATGGAGACATGTTCCCACGGCAGATAATCCAGCAGACAGCGCCACGAGAGGACTATCCCCATCAGAAATCTCCATCTTTGATCTCTGGTGGCACGGACCATCATGGTTGAGGCAACACTCCAGTGAGTGGCCGGACACAGAGGTACCGAACATAAAGTTTGATGAGCAGTCCCTAGAAGCAAAATCTTTGCAAATTCGTTTGCACACCACCCAAGTAGACATTAGTCTCATTGAGCGGTTTTCAACTTACACCAAACTCGTTCGAGTCATAGCATACATACTGCGCTTTTGTCACAACGCGCAATCAAAGAAAACCAGATCTTACAGTCAGCTGTCGCCAGAGGAACTGGACAATGCACTTCGCTGCGTCGTGAAAATAGTACAAGCAGAAACCTTTCAGTCCGACATGCACGCGATCCTCGCAGAAAATCCTCTGCCTCCGAAGAGCACCCTAAGAAATCTCACTCCCTTTCTTGACGACGGCATCTTACGCGTTCGCGGTCGTCTCAAACATTCCAACCTTTCTTTCGATCGCAAACATCCAATCATCTTACCGCAGCGTCATTTCTTTACAGAGCTGGTAATTCAGAACTCCCATCAAGCTACCCCGCACGGCGGCGCCCATCTTACTTTAGCCCACACGAGGTACAAGTTCTGGATTCCAAATGGAAGACAAGCCGTCCGAACAATCATTCGAAAATGCATCACGTGCTTCCGCGCGTCACCTAGCATCGGAAGTCAATTGATGGGCGACCTGCCGGTGCACAGAGTCAACCCACCAAACCGCCCATTCGTTGCGACCGGCGTCGATTATACCGGGGCAATCGAAATCCAGGCAGCACGGCTTCGTGGGACAAGTACTTACAAAGGATACATTGCTATTTTCGTCTGCTTGGCTACGAAGGCAGTTCACCTAGAAGCGGTTACCGGACTCTCGTCGGAACACTTCCTACTAGCATTTTCTCGTTTTACTGGTCGCCGAGGACCAGTTCAACATATGTATAGCGACAACGGAACAAATTTCGTTGGCGCCAATAAGTTATTAGCAAGCGCACAACAGGCGGATCGCGACCACGCTACGTGCCCTACATGGCATTTCACTCCGCCATACTCTCCCAATTTCGGAGGCCTTTGGGAGGCTGGGGTCAAGTCCGTCAAGCATCACCTGAAGAGGACTGTCGGAAGTCACAAGCAGACTTATGAGGAACTCGCAACGGTGCTCATCCGGATTGAAGCTTGCCTAAACTCTCGGCCACTTTGTCCGCTAACAGCTGATCCAGACGACTTAGAAGCTCTCACGCCGGCACATTTTCTCATTGGTGACACCCTGCTCGCACCTGCCCATTGCCGCCCTCAAAACTCGTCGTTCCGTGAGCAATTTCTGTCTCATCAAAATTTGATCCGTCAGTTTTGGACGCAATGGAGCCGAGATTGGCTGTCCCATCTTCAAACTCGCCCAAAATGGTGTCAGGAAAAGGAGAATTTTAAAATCAACGAATTAGTACTCATGAAGGACGATCAACTGCCACCTACCGGCGGTATACAGATTTAAGCGTTATGGGCGTTAGAGTGGGCGTGTCAAATTTTTTTGGACCAATCGATAGGTATTAACGAGACCAATACATTTCAGTTAAAATTTTTTATCTAGCATAAAAATAGTGGGCGTCACAGGTTTTCGCGGTTTGTGGGCTTGTGGGTTTGAGTGGGCGTGGCATATTCGCGTAACAAACTTGCGCTGCGTATAAGGCTACGGAATCTAAATCTGAAATCCCAATTCTCTATCTTTGATAGTTTCCGAGGTATACACATTCATATTTACGATTTTTTGAAGTTTGTGGGCGGTTTATGGGCGTTAGGGTGGGCGTGGCCAATTTTTTTTGGGTCAATCGATAGGTATTGATGAGAACATTCCATTTCAGTTAAAATTTTTATTCTAGCATCAAAACTGTAGGAGCCACAGTTTTGAACGGTTTGTGGGCGTTAGAATGAGACGGACATGGCTAGATCGACTCGGCTAGTTATCCTGATCAAGAATATATATACTTTATGGGGTTGGAAACGCTTCCTTCTGCCCGTTACATACTTTCCGACGAATCTAGTATACCCTCTTACTCTACGAGTAACGGGTATAATAACAAGGAAGAACGCTATAGTCGAGTACCTCGACTATCAGATACCCGTTACTCAGCTAAATAGAGATATGCAAGTAGCAAAGCGAGATTAAAATGCGCCACCTACCGGCGGTATACTGATTTAAGCATTATGGGCGTTAGAGTGGGCGTGTCAAATTTTTTTTTTGGACCAATCGATAGGTATTGACGAGACCAATACATTTCAGTTAAAATTTTTTATCTAGCATAAAAATTTTGGGCGTCACAGGTTGTCGCGGTTTGTGGGCTTGTGGGTTTGAGTGGGCGTGGCTTATTCGCGTAACAAACTTGCGCTGCGTATAAGGCTACGGAATCTAAATCTGAAATCCCAATTCTCTATCTTTGATAGTTTCCGAGGTACACACATTCATATTTACGATTTTTTGAAGTTTGTGGGCGGTTTATGGGCGTTAGGGTGGGCGTGGCCAATTTTTTTTGGGTCAATCGATAGGTATTGATGCGAACATTCCATTTAAGTTAAAATTTTTATTCTAGCATCAAAACTGTAGGAGCCACAGTTTTGGGCGGTTTGTGGGCGTTAGAGTGAGCGGGGCACTCTACTGAAACAAACTTGCGCTGCGTAAGAAGCTCAGGAATCTGCACGCCAAATCTCAATAGCCTAGCTCCCATAGTTTCCGAGATCTCAGCGTTCATCCGGACAGACAGACAGACGGACAGACGGACAGACGGACATGGCTAGATCGACTCGGCTAGTGATCCTGATCAAGAATATATATACTTTATGGGGTCGGAAACGCTTCCTTCTGCCCGTTACATACTTTCCGACGAATCTAGTATACCTTTTTACTCTACGAGTAACGGGTATAATAACAAGGATGAGGGCTATAGTCGAGTATTTCGACTATCAGATACCCGATACTCAGCTAAATAGAGATATGGAAGTAGCAAAGCGAGATTAAAATGCGCCACCTACCGGCGGTATACTGATTTAAGCATTATGGGCGTTAGAGTGGGCGTGTCAAATTTTTTTTTGGACCAATGGATAGGTATTGACGAGACCAATACATTTCAGTTAAAATTTTTTACCTAGCATAAAAATTGTTGGCGTCACAGGTTTTCGCGGTTTGTGGGCTTGTGGGTTTGAGTGGGCGTGGCATATTCGCGTAACAAACTTGCGCTGCGTATAAGGCTACGGAATCTAAATCTGAAATCCCAATTCTCTATCTTTGATAGTTTCCGAGGTATACACATTCATATTTACGATTTTTTGAAGTTTGTGGGCGGTTTATGGGCGTTAGGGTAGGCGTGGCCAATTTTTTTTGGGTCAATCGATAGGTATTGATGAGAACATTCCATTTCAGTTAAAATTTTTATTCTAGCATCAAAACTGTAGGAGCCACAGTTTTGAACGGTTTGTGGGCGTTAGAATGAGACGGACATGGCTAGATCGACTCGGCTAGTGATCCTGATCAAGAATATATATACTTTATGGGGTCGGAAACGCTTCCTTCTGCCCGTTACATACTTTCCGACGAATCTAGTATACCCTCTTACTCTACGAGTAACGGGTATAATAACAAGGAAGAACGCTATAGTCGAGTACCTCGACTATCAGATACCCGATACTCAGCTAAATAGAGATATGCAAGTAGCAAAGCGAGATTAAAATGCGCCACCTACCGGCGGTATACTGATTTAAGCATTATGGGCGTTAGAGTGGGCGTGTCAAATTTTTTTTTGGACCAATCGATAGGTATTGACGAGACCAATACATTTCAGTTAAAATTTTTTATCTAGCATAAAAATTGTGGGCGTCACAGGTTTTCGCGGTTTGTGGGCTTGTGGGTTTGAGTGGGCGTGGCATATTCGCGTAACAAACTTGCGCTGCGTATAAGGCTACGGAATCTAAATCTGAAATCCCAATTCTCTATCTTTGATAGTTTCCGAGGTATACACATTCATATTTACGATTTTTTGAAGTTTGTGGGCGGTTTATGGGCGTTAGGGTGGGCGTGGCCAATTTTTTTTGGGTCAATCGATAGGTATTGATGAGAACATTCCATTTCAGTTAAAATTTTTATTCTAGCATCAAAACTGTAGGAGCCACAGTTTTGGGCGGTTTGTGGGCGTTAGAGTGAGCGGGGCACTCTACTGAAACAAACTTGCGCTGCGTAAGAAGCTCAGGAATCTGCACGCCAAATCTCAATAGCCTAGCTCCCATGGTTTCCGAGATCTCAGCGTTCATCCGGACAGACAGACAGACGGACAGACGGACAGACGGACATGGCTAGATCGACTCGGCTAGTGATCCTGATCAAGAATATATATACTTTATGGGGTCGGAAACGCTTCCTTCTGCCCGTTACATACTTTCCGACGAATCTAGTATACCCTTTTACTCTACGAGTAACGGGTATAATAACAAGGATGAGGGCTATAGTCGAGTATTTCGACTATCAGATACCCGATACTCAGCTAAATAGAGATATGCAAGTAGCAAAGCGAGATTAAAATGCGCCACCTACCGGCGGTATACTGATTTAAGCATTATGGGCGTTAGAGTGGGCGTGTCAAATTTTTTTTTGGACCAATCGATAGGTATTGACGAGACCAATACATTTCAGTTAAAATTTTTTATCTAGCATTAAAATTGTGGGCGTCACAGGTTTTCGCGGTTTGTGGGTTTGTGGGTTTGAGTGGGCGTGGTGTTCAGTCCCACGGTACTTGGTTCGTATGCACAGCTGATCGCCCTGCCAACTGAAGACGAAGGTCAGGAGATCTGGCAACCCGACGAACGAAGGAGAAGGGCAGTAAGAACTACAAGCTTCAGCGACCGGAACAACATTGTCTTCTTTTTATTTTGCTGTCCATTGCGACCCATTATTTTGTTAAAGTTAATTAATGAAGAAGAGTGAAGTGTACACATTAATAGCTAAAGAATTAAAGGCTAAACTGTTATATTTGAACTTCAGTCGTTTAATCTTTCCCAAGAGCCCCTCTTACAATGACAGCCGTACAGAGCTTTTTTTTGCACGGCGTCACAACTGAACATGGTGGCCCATGAGGGGACTCTTGCTTGAAGTTTAAAAATCTCAGTTTGATCTTTTAACTGTGGGTTATACTGCATAACACCCAGCACTCCATCTAACACAAATTGCGATCGTCTCCGTTTGTGCCCCCAACAAGTGCTCTCACACCGATAGAGCACAGTCACCAATACCAACACACCCGGTCGCCTGACAGCCCTTCTACACACACACACACGGGTGCTGCAAGAAGGCCCGTTATAATTTCGCAACCAAGGAAAATCTTCTACTCAAAGCGGAATCGAAAAACAGTACAGCCTGCGCTCACGCTATATTCAACGTTACGTAACATCAGGCATAAGTAAAAAAAAGGGAAAGATCACGTGAGTACGGGTGCTTTTTTATTTATCAAGCAGAGCTAGCTAGGTTCAAAATAAATTGTTAAAAATTCTCATAATATGTCTGACCACGAAGCTGATGATCCGGCCTTAGCAGGTTTTATTACACTTCAAAAGGAGCGTCTCCAAAGTCTAACACGTCTGCAGCAGAACTATAAGAAGGATGCCGCGTCTCGAAAAACCGAAAGTTATTATATGAAGCGCCTGCAGCAGATCGAGAGTTTAAACGCGGCTTTTGAGACCACCCATCAAGTAATCATCTGCACCGAGGGATATGTCAAAACGGACTATCACGCCAAGAAGATCGCCGTCAGTTTCGAGGATCTGTACATGGAAACCTATTGCCTTGTAGCTGAAGGCCAACGAATAAAGTTCCCAGTGACGCCGTCCTCAGCCTCGGCACCCACCGCCGTGTCGACGGTTGCCGACGCACGTGTCCACATGCCACAACTGCCAGTGCCCAAGTT
Organism: Drosophila suzukii; assembly: GCF_043229965.1. Taxonomy (NCBI): domain Eukaryota; kingdom Metazoa; phylum Arthropoda; class Insecta; order Diptera; family Drosophilidae; genus Drosophila; species Drosophila suzukii. The sequence continues at coordinate 5,873,313 of NC_092085.1, forward strand.
TAGCGGAAACTGTGTGGACTGGCCTGGATATTATGACGCCTTCACTCGGTTAATTCATCAAAATGAGCGGCTTGACAATATTCAACGGTTTCATTTCCTCAAGGAATCTCTGCCAGCTGGTCGAGATTGCGATATTCGTCAAATTCCTTTGACGGCCGCTAACTATACGGTGGCATGGGACACACTAATTCAGCGCTATAACAATCCACGCGTGGTCTTCTCCAATCACATGAACATGTTGTACCAGTTGCCAAGCCTAAGCAAGGAGAAGCCCGATGATATACGATCTATGATCAGTGCAGTCAACGTCTGCGCAGCCGCCTGTAACACCATCAACGCGTCGTTGCAGAACGGGGATCACTGGCTCGCCCATTATTTGACTGCAAAATTACCGAAAGAGACGCACTCCGCCTGGGAACATCATCTCGGCAGTCAAACCCACATTCCCTCGTACAAGGATCTCGAACAGTTTCTCAACAACCGGCTAATCACCCTGGACGCCATTGAAAATAGAAACTGTTCGGGCACCAACAAATCTGGATCACCACTGGATCATCACCCCACAAAACGTATCTCGGTTCATAACACCCACGCGCAACCAAGCCCCCCTGTGCTTCGTTGCCCACACTGCAATGGTAATCATATCCTTCGTCGATGTCAGCAATTCCTTAGCTTGGATTGCTACCAACGTAAGGAGGTCGTGAGTAAGTCAAATCTATGCCTCAACTGCCTGAGCAAATCGCACATGCTGGCCCGCTGTTCAAGTGTAAAGAATTGCTACCACTGTGGACAACGCCACCATTCTTTACTTCATCCGGCCGCGGCGCCAAGCATCACTCAAGCACTCCAACCTTACTCGCCGACCGTATCATCCAGTCAACCACATACCGCTTCGATTATGAACAACGACACCTCACCAGTTAGCCCCCTTGCTAATCCAAACCTCCAATGTTATTCTTCCACAGCCTCCCATGCAACGCGACAGAATATCTTGCTAGCTACCGCACGGATTATTGTCTGCCATCCCCAGAGCGGCGCTCAAGCAACAATAACTGCCCTCATCGATCAGGGGTCGGAAGCTACAATAATCTCAGAGCATACCGTCCAAGCTCTCCAGCTTCCACGATGCAGAATCCGCGCTTCGATCGCCGGCGTCGGCCAAACTACTGGTCAACGGTGCAACTTTACGGCAAGCTGCTGCATCCGAACGTCGCTAAACCCAACGTTCAATCTAGATGTCGACTCTGCGTACGTTATGAACTCGCTGACCTCACATCTACCAAACCAATCGTTTTCGCCTCAAAACTGGAAACACATCAACGGACTCCAGCTCTCGGATCCTTTATACTATCGCTCGAAACGCATAGATCTCATCATCGGAGCCGACCTCATGGCGGGTCTTATCCTTCCGGGAACCCGAATCGGAAATCCATACGAACCTATTGCACAAAATTCTCACTTAGGTTGGATGATACTCGGCAAGTTCCAGGAATCCATTCACACACTTAATATTCGCTGTCATCAAACCACGCTAGACACGGAATCGCTTTTGAAGAATTTTTGCGAAATAGAATCTGTCCCAAGCCGATCACTTCAATCTGACGAAGAGCGGTGGTGTGAGTCCTTCTTTAAGGAAACGCACACACGTCAACCAAACGGTAGTTTTATGGTAAGACTACCTTTCAAATGGCATTTCGATTCCACAATGGCCCTAGGGAAATCGCATCAAGTCGCTTTAAACAGGTTTCTTCAATTAGAGCGGCGTTATGACCGGGATCCAGAAAAATGGATTCGCTACAAGGAGGGAATCGAAGAATATTTTGAATTGGGACAAATCACACCAGCAGTCACTAGTGAGAGATCAACCGTCAGTACCTCCAAAAAATTCTGTCGGGTTGAATCCTGCGTTCTTCCTCATCACGCTGTCTATAAAGAAGACAGTCTCACCACCAAACAGCGCATTGTATTCGACGCATCGGCAAAGACCTCAAACGGTCGATCTCTAAACGATGTATTGTCCGTAGGACCCACGCTCCAAAATGATCTCCCTGCAGTGTTACTGAATTGGAGACAGTACCGACATGTTTTCACCGCCGACATCCAGCGCATGTACCGCTGCATCGACGTACATCCGGACGACACGCAATACCAGCGGATTTTATGGCGGGCGGCGGATGGAAACATCAAGGAATATTGCCTGTCAACTGTAACTTTCGGTACCGCTTCTGCACCATTCACCGCCATTAGAGTCGTTCGTCAACTTGCAGAGGATGAACGCGAAAATTATCCACTGGCGGAAGAGGTCTTAAAGCACGAAATCTACGTCGACGATATTCTTTCTGGTGATCACACTATCTCAGCAGCACAGAACAAGAGTTTACAAATCCAGAAAGCTCTAAAATCCGCAAATATGGAATTGAGAAAATGGTCTAGTAACTACATAGCGCTTCTAGACAGCATTCCTTTATCAAACCGATGCAATCAAACGTCACGAAGCTGGGACAACTCTGATACAGTCAAAACCTTAGGAATGCATTGGTTACCTAACCAAGACTGTTTCACCTACAAATTGCAAGCGAGCATTCCCACGGGTTCAACCAAAAGAGAAATTCTTTCGAGCATTGCCAGACTTTTCGATCCCTTAGGACTAATAGCCCCTACTCTCATTTCAGCAAAATTAATTCTAAAGGAAGTCACAATGGCACACCTCCATTCCGAGAACGATCGCAAGCACTTAGGGTGGGACGACCCAGTACCCAGTTCCATCGCTAACAAATGGAAAAAGTTCCGTGTCAATCTGGAGGACATCAGCAAAATCCGAATACCTCGCAGCGTACGGTATATGCCAGACTTTAGCCATGATATCCAGTTGCACGCTTTCTGCGACGGGTCCACTCACGCCTACGCAGCGGCGGTTTACATGCGTATACCCCAACCGGATTCATCGTTTTATACCACTCTCATCACTGCAAAATCCAAAATCTCTCCAACGAAACCCGTCACGATCCCGAGGACCGAGTTATGCGGCGCTGTGCTGGCAACCAAACTAACTAAATGGGTAGTATCAAACAATCGTTGGAAAAACGCTAAAATCTCCGTTACATACTGGACGGACGCCACTATCGTTCTCCACTGGATCAAAGGAGATGTTACTAGATGGAAAACGTTCGTTGCCAATCGCGTTGCCTACATTCTGGACCACAGCGATTCAAACCAATGGAGACATGTTCCCACGGCAGATAATCCAGCAGACAGCGCCACGAGAGGACTATCCCCATCAGAAATCTCCATCTTTGATCTCTGGTGGCACGGACCATCATGGTTGAGGCAACACTCCAGTGAGTGGCCGGACACAGAGGTACCGAACATAAAGTTTGATGAGCAGTCCCTAGAAGCAAAATCTTTGCAAATTCGTTTGCACACCACCCAAGTAGACATTAGTCTCATTGAGCGGTTTTCAACTTACACCAAACTCGTTCGAGTCATAGCATACATACTGCGCTTTTGTCACAACGCGCAATCAAAGAAAACCAGATCTTACAGTCAGCTGTCGCCAGAGGAACTGGACAATGCACTTCGCTGCGTCGTGAAAATAGTACAAGCAGAAACCTTTCAGTCCGACATGCACGCGATCCTCGCAGAAAATCCTCTGCCTCCGAAGAGCACCCTAAGAAATCTCACTCCCTTTCTTGACGACGGCATCTTACGCGTTCGCGGTCGTCTCAAACATTCCAACCTTTCTTTCGATCGCAAACATCCAATCATCTTACCGCAGCGTCATTTCTTTACAGAGCTGGTAATTCAGAACTCCCATCAAGCTACCCTGCACGGCGGCGCCCATCTTACTTTAGCCCACACGAGGTACAAGTTCTGGATTCCAAATGGAAGACAAGCCGTCCGAACAATCATTCGAAAATGCATCACGTGCTTCCGCGCGTCACCTAGCATCGGAAGTCAATTGATGGGCGACCTGCCGGTGCACAGAGTCAACCCACCAAACCGCCCATTCGTTGCGACCGGCGTCGATTATACCGGGGCAATCGAAATCCAGGCAGCACGGCTTCGTGGGACAAGTACTTACAAAGGATACATTGCTATTTTCGTCTGCTTGGCTACGAAGGCAGTTCACCTAGAAGCGGTTACCGGACTCTCGTCGGAACACTTCCTACTAGCATTTTCTCGTTTTACTGGTCGCCGAGGACCAGTTCAACATATGTATAGCGACAACGGAACAAATTTCGTTGGCGCCAATAAGTTATTAGCAAGCGCACAACAGGCGGATCGCGACCACGCTACGTGCCCTACATGGCATTTCACTCCGCCATACTCTCTCAATTTCGGAGGCCTTTGGGAGGCTGGGGTCAAGTCCGTCAAGCATCACCTGAAGAGGACTGTCGGAAGTCACAAGCAGACTTATGAGGAACTCGCAACGGTGCTCATCCGGATTGAAGCTTGCCTAAACTCTCGGCCACTTTGTCCGCTAACAGCTGATCCAGACGACTTAGAAGCTCTCACGCCGGCACATTTTCTCATTGGTGACACCCTGCTCGCACCTGCCCATTGCCGCCCTCAAAACTCGTCGTTCCGTGAGCAATTTCTGTCTCATCAAAATTTGATCCGTCAGTTTTGGACGCAATGGAGCCGAGATTGGCTGTCCCATCTTCAAACTCGCCCAAAATGGTGTCAGGAAAAGGAGAATTTTAAAATCAACGAATTAGTACTCATGAATGACGATCAACTGTCTCCATCGCAATGGTCGCTCGGTAGAATTACCAGTCTTCATCCTGGAGAGGATTCACTCGTTCGAGTTGTAACACTGAAAACAAAATCAGGCAGTCAAAAACGCTCCATCTCCAAGCTTTGTCGCCTGCCGATCTCATGCTAATATGAACCAGCTATTGCTCCCTTGATAATCAATTGCATCCGTATGTCATTTCTCTTTCTCTTTGTCTTAGCCGCTACGAGTACAAGGGAAGTTAGATCCAGAATCCTGAACAACACATGTATCACGCGGATTTCGCATTGGCGGGCGGCATGTTCAGTCCCACGGTACTTGGTTCGTATGCACAGCTGATCGCCCTGCCAACTGAAGACGAAGGTCAGGAGATCTGGCAACCCGACGAACGAAGGAGAAGGGCAGTAAGAACTACAAGCTTCAGCGACCGGAACAACATTGTCTTCTTTTTATTTTGCTGTCCATTGCGACCCATTATTTTGTTAAAGTTAATTAATGAAGAAGAGTGAAGTGTACACATTATAAGCTAAAGAATTAAAGGCTAAACTGTTATATTTGAACTTCAGTCGTTTAATCATTCCCAAGAGCCCCTCTTACAATGACAGCCGTAGAGAGCTTTTTTTTTGCACGGCGTCACAACTGAACACGTGGCATATTCGCGTAACAAACTTGCGCTGCGTGTAAGGCTACGGAATCTAAATCTGAAATCCCAATTCTCTATCTTTGATAGTTTCCGAGGTATACACATTCATATTTACGATTTTTTGAAGTTTTTGGGCGGTTTATGGGCGTTAGGGTGGGCGTGGCCAATTTTTTTTGGGTCAATCGATAGGTATTGATGAGAACATTCCATTTCAGTTAAATTTTTTATTCTAGCATCAAAACTGTAGGAGCCACAGTTTTGGGCGGTTTGTGGGCGTTAGAGTGGGCGTGGCACTCTACTGAAACAAACTTGCGCTGCGTAAGAAGCTCAGGAATCTGCACGCCAAATCTCAATAGCCTAGCTCCCATAGTTTCCGAGATCTCAGCGTTCATCCGGACAGACAGACAGACGGACAGACGGACAGACGGACATGGCTAGATCGACTCGGCTAGTGATCCTGATCAAGAATATATATACTTTATGGGGTCGGAAACGCTTCCTTCTGCCCGTTACATACTTTCCGACGAATCTAGTATACCCTTTTACTCTACGAGTAACGGGTATAATAACAAGGATGAGGGCTATAGTCGAGTATTTCGACTATCAGATACCCGATACTCAGCTAAATAGAGATATGCAAGTAGCAAAGCGAGATTAAAATGCGCCACCTACCGGCCGTATACTGATTTAAGCATTATGGGCGTTAGAGTGGGCGTGTCAAATTTTTTTTTGGACCAATCGATAGGTATTGACGAGACCAATACATTTCAGTTAAAATTTTTTATCTAGCATAAAAATTGTGGGCGTCACAGGTTTTCGCGGTTTGTGGGCTTGTGGGTTTGAGTGGGCGTGGCATATTCGCGTAACAAACTTGCGCTGCGTATAAGGCTACGGAATCTAAATCTGAAATCCCAATTCTCTATCTTTGATAGTTTCCGAGGTATACACATTCATATTTACGATTTTTTGAAGTTTGTGGGCGGTTTATGGGCGTTAGGGTGGGCGTGGCCAACTTTTTTTGGGTCAATCGATAGGTATTGATGAGAACATTCCATTTAAGTTAAAATTAAATTTATTCTAGCATCAAAACTGTAGGAGCCACAGTTTTGGGCGGTTTGTGGGCGTTAGAGTGGGCGTGGCACTCTACTGAAACAAACTTGCGCTGCGTAAGAAGCTCAGGAATCTGCACGCCAAATCTCAATAGCCTAGCTCCCATAGTTTCCGAGATCTCAGCGTTCATCCGGACAGACAGACAGACGGACAGACGGACATGGCTAGATCGACTCGGCTAGTGATCCTGATCAAGAATATATATACTTTATGGGGTCGGAAACGCTTCCTTCTGCCTGTTACATACCTTCCGACGAATCTAGTATACCCGTTTACTCTACGAGTAACGGGTATAATAACAAGGAAGAACGCTATAGTCGAGTACCTCGACTATCAGATACCCGTTACTCAGCTAAATAGAGATATGCAAGTAGCAAAGCGAGATTAAAATGCGCCACCTACCGGCGGTATACAGATTTAAGCGTTATGGGCGTTAGAGTGGGCGTGGCAAATTTTTTTTTTAAAAAACGATAGGTATTGGTGAGACCAATACATTTCAGTTAAAATTTTTTATCTAGCATAAAAATTGTGGGCGTCACAGGTTTTCGCGGTTTGTGGGCGTTTGAGTGGGCGTGGCATATTCGCGTAACAAACTTGCGCTGCGTATAAGGCTACGGAATCTAAATCTGAAATCCCAATTCTCTATCTTTGATAGTTTCCGAAATATACACATTCATATTTACGATTTTTTGAAGTTTGTGGGCGGTTTATGGGCGTTAGGGTGGGAGTGGCCAATTTTTTAGGTCAATCGATAGGTGTTGATGAGAACATTACATTTCAGTTAAAATTTTTATTCTAGCATCAAAACTGTAGGAGCCACAGTTTTGGGCGGTTTGTGGGCGTTAGAGTGGGCGTGGCACTCTACTGAAACAAACTTGCGCTGCGTAAGAAGCTCAGGAATCTGCACGCCAAATCTCAATAGCCTAGCTCCCATAGTTTCCGAGATCTAAGCGTTCATCCGGACAGACAGACAGACAGACGGACATGGCTAGATCGACTCGGCTAGTGATCCTGATCAAGAATATGTATACTTTATGCGGTCGGAAACGCTTCCTTCTGCCTGTTAAATACCTTCCGACGAATCTAGTATACCCTTTTACTCTACGAGTAACGGGTATAATAACAAGGAAGAACGCTATAGTCGAGTACCTCGACTATCAGATACCCGTTACTCAGCTAAATAGAGATATGCAAGTAGCAAAGCGGGATTAAAATGCGCCACCTACCGGCGGTATACTGATTTAAGCGTTATGGGCGTTAGAGTGGGCGTGTCAAATTTTTTTTTGGACCAATCGATAGGTATTGACGAGACCAATACATTTCAGTTCAAATTTGTTATCTAGCATAAAAATTGTGGGCGTCACAGGTTTTCGCGGTTTGTGGGCGTTTGAGTGGGCGTTGCATATTCGCGTAACAAACTTGCGCTGCGTATAAGGCTACGGAATCTAAATCTGTAATCCCAATTCTCTATCTTTGATAGTTTCCGAGGTATACACATTATTATTTACGATTTTTTGAAGTTTGTGGGCGGTTTATGGGCGTTAGGGTGGGCGTGGCCAATTTTTTTGGGTCAATCGATAGGTGTTGATGAGAACATTACATTTCAGTTAAAATTTTTATTCTAGCATCAAAACTGTAGGAGCCACAGTCTTGGGCGGTTTGTGGGCGTTAGAGTGGGCGTGGCACTCTACTGAAACAAACTTGCGCTGCGTAAGAAGCTCAGGAATCTGCACGCCAAATCTCAATAGCCTAGCTCCCATAGTTTCCGAGATCTCAGCGTTCATCCGGACAGACATACAGATGGACAGACGGACATGGCTAGATCGAGTGATCCTGATCAAGAACACCAGTTTACAAAAGAAAATTGATGAAATACGCCTTTCAGGAAACCTTTGTTTTCCGGTAAGATACATCTCCCTGATTAAGAAAAGGGCACTTAAAATTTTTTCTATGGTACCAATTTTTTTTAAAGTGTAAAAAACGTTTTTCGCACTTTTTTATTTTATAACTCGAGTTGTGATAAACCGAATTCGGTCATTAAGGACTCATTTTACAGGTAATAGAATGCCCTTTAACTTTCTTATACACATCATTAAGTTCCATTCATTAGTTCAAAAGCTACACTTCGTCAAAGTTGAAAAATTTGGAAAAAAATCAAAAACGCTGGCATAAATGGCTTCTTTAAAAATACACGCGTAAAAACCGAAATTAGTTTTACGTTGTTTTCTTGATGGCTGAACCATAACGGAGAATATGCGCCATAGATCACGACAATCCGTTGGTAAATCAGTTTCTTTGCTATTAGCGCTGGGCAAGCTAAAGAGTATGCGATTGCAGTTACGAGGAAATCATTTTCATATATTTTTAGCAAGGAAACTGACGTTATGCATAACAACTTGCACCAAATTCTTACGTTCCCCAACACTGAAAATTTAAAATAACGTTTAACTGCCGCTGCTCCCGAATAATGAACTTGGGTATATACGTTTAAAAATCTGTTAAAAATCGATTTACCAACGGATTGTCGTGATCTATGGCGCATATTCTCCGTTATGGTTCAGCCATCAAGAAAACAACGTAAAACTAATTTCGGTTTTTACGCGTGTATTTTTAAAGAAGCCATTTATGCCAGCGTTTTTGATTTTTTTCCAAATTTTTCAACTTTGACGAAGTGTAGCTTTTGAACTAATGAATGGAACTTAATGATGTGTATAAGAAAGTTAAAGGGCATTCTATTACCTGTAAAATGAGTCCTTAATGACCGAATTCGGTTTATCACAACTCGAGTTATAAAATAAAAAAGTGCGAAAAACGTTTTTTACACTTTAAAAAAAATTGGTACCATAGAAAAAATTTTAAGTGCCCTTTTCTTAATCAGGGAGATGTATCTTACCGGAAAACAAAGGTTTCCTGAAAGGCGTATTTCATCAATTTTTTTTTGTAAACTGGTGGAATATATATACTTTATGGGGTCGGAAACGCTTCCTTCTGCCTGTTACATACCTTCCGACGAATCTAGTATACCCTTTTACTCTACGAGTAACGGGTATAATAACAAGGAAGAACGCTATAGTCGAGTACCTCGACTATCAGATACCCGTTACTAAGCTAAATAGAGATATGCAAGTAGCAAAGCGGGATTAAAATGCGCCACCTACCGGCGGTATACTGATTTAAGCGTTATGGGCGTTAGAGTGGGCGTGTCAAATTTTTTTTTGGACCAATCGATAGGTATTGACGAGACCAATACATTTCAGTTAAAATTCTTTATCTAGCATAAAAATTGTGGGCGTCACAGGTTTTCGCGGTTTGTGGGCGTTTGAGTGCGCGTGGCATATTCGCGTAACAAACTTGCGCTGCGTATAAGGCTACGGAATCTAAATCTGAAATCCCAATTCTCTATCTTTGATAGTTTTCGAGATATCCACGTTCATATTTACGTTTTTTTGAAGTTTGTGGGCGGTTTATGGGCGTTAGGGTGGCCGTGGCCAATTTTTTTGGGTCAATCGATAGGTGTTGATGAGAACATTACATTTCAGTTAAAATTTTTATTCTAGCATCAAAACTGTAGGAGCCACAGTTTTGGGCGGTTTGTGGGCGTTAGAGTGGGCGTGGCACTCTACTGAAACAAACTTGCGCTGCGTAAGAAGCTCAGGAACCTGCACGCCAAATCTCAATAGCCTAGCTCCCATAGTTTCCGAGATCTCAGCGTTCATCCGGACAGACAGACAGACGGACAGACGGACAGACAGACAGACGGACAGACGGACATGGCTAGATCGACTCGAATAGTGATCCTGATCAAGAATATATATACTTTATGGGGTCGGAAACGCTTCCTTCTGCCCGTTACATACTTTCCGACGAATCTAGTATACCCTTTTACTCTACGAGTAACGGGTATAATAACAAGGATGAACGCTATAGTCGAGTATTTCGACTATCAGATACCCGATACTCAGCTAAATAGAGATATGCAAGTAGCAATAGCCTAGCTCCCATAGTTTCCGAGATCTCAGCGTTCATCCGGACAGACAGACAGACGGACAGACGGACAGACGGACATGGCTAGATCGACTCGGCTAGTGATCCTGATCAAGAATATATATACTTTATGGGGTCGGAAACGCTTCCTTCTGCCTGTTACATACTTTCCGACGAATGTAGTATACCCTTTTACTCCACGAGTAACGGGTATAATAACAAGGAAGAACGCTAAAGTCGAGTACCTCGACTATCAGATACCCGTTACTCAGCTAAATAGAGATATGAAAGTAGCAAAGCGAGATTAAAATGCGCCACCTACCGGCGGTATACAGATTTAAGCGTTATGGGCGTTAGAGTGGGTGTGTCAAATTTTTTTTGGACCAATCGATAGGTATTGACGAGACCAATACATTTCAGTTAAAATTTTTTGTCTAGCATAAAAATGTGGGAGTCACAGGTTTTCGCGGTTTGTGGGCGTTTGTGTGGGCATGGCATATTCGCGTAACAAACTTGCGCTGCGTATAAGGCTACGGAATCTAAATCTGAAATCCCAATTCTCTATCTTTGATAGTTTCCGAGGTATACACATTCATATTTACGATTTTTTGAAGTTTGTGGGCGGTTTATGGGCGTTAGGGTGGGCGTGGCCAACTTTTTTTGGGTCAATCGATAGGTATTGTTGAGAACATTCCATTTAAGTTAAAATTTTTATTCTAGCATCAAAACTGTAGGAGCCACAGTTTTGGGCGGTTTGTGGGCGTTAGAGTGGGCGTGGCACTCTACTGAAACAAACTTGCGCTGCGTAAGAAGCTCAGGAATCTGCACGCCAAATCTCAATATCCTAGCTCCCATAGTTTCCGAGATCTCAGCGTTCATCCGGACAGACATACAGATGGACAGACGGACATGGCTAGATCGACTGGGCTAGTGATCCTGATCAAGAATATATATACTTTATGGGGTCGGAAACGCTTCCTTCTGCCTGTTACATACCTTCCGACGAATCTAGTATACCCTTTTACTCTACGAGTAACGGGTATAATAACAAGGAAGAACGCTATAGTCGAGTACCTCGACTATAAGATACCCGTTACTAAGCTAAATAGAGATATGCAAGTAGCAAAGCGAGATTAAAATGCGCCATTTACCGGCGGTATACAGATTTAAGCGTTATGGGCGTTAGAGTGGGCGTGGCAAATTTTTTTTTGGACCAATCGATAGGTATTGACGAGACCAATACATTTCAGTTAAAATTCTTTATCTAGCATAAAAATTGTGGGCGTCACAGGTTTTCGCGGTTTGTGGGCGTTTGAGTGGGCGTGGCATATTCGCGTAACAAACTTGCGCTGCGCATAAGGCTACGGAATCTAAATCTGAAATCCCAATTCTCTATCTTTGATAGTTTCCGAAATATACACATTCATATTTTCGATTTTTTGAAGTTTGTGGGCGGTTTATGGGCGTTAGGGTGGGCGTGGCCAATTTTTTTGGGTCAATCGATAGGTGTTGATGAGAACATTACATTTCAGTTAAAATTTTTATTCTAGCATCAAAACTGTAGGAGCCACAGTTTTGGGCGGTTTGTGGGCGTTAGAGTGGGCGTGGCACTCTACTGAAACAAACTTGCGCTGCGTAAGAAGCTCAGGAATCTGCACGCCAAATCTCAATAGCCTAGCTCCCATAGTTTCCGAGATCTCAGCGTTCATCCGGACAGACAGACAGACGGACAGACGGACAGACGGACATGGCTAGATCGACTCGACTAGTGATCCTGATCAAGAATATATATACTTTATGGGGTCGGAAACGCTTCCTTCTGCCCGTTACATACTTTCCGACGAATCTAGTATACCCTTTTACTCTACGAGTAACGGGTATAATAACAAGGATGAACGCTATAGTCGAGTATTTCGACTATCAGATACCCGATACTCAGCTAAATAGAGATATGCAAGTAGCAATAGCCTAGCTCCCATAGTTTCCGAGATCTCAGCGTTCATCCGGACAGACATACAGATGGACAGACGGACATGGCTAGATCGACTCGACTAGTGATCCTGATCAAGAATATATATACTTTATGGGGTCGGAAACGCTTCCTTCTGCCCGTTACATACTTTCCGACGAATCTAGTATACCCTTTTACTCTACGAGTAACGGGTATAATAACAAGGATGAACGCTATAGTCGAGTATTTCGACTATCAGATACCCGATACTCAGCTAAATAGAGATATGCAAGTAGCAATAGCCTAGCTCCCATAGTTTCCGAGATCTCAGCGTTCATCCGGACAGACAGACAGACAGACAGACGGACAGACGGACATGGCTAGATCGACTGGGCTAGTGATCCTGATCAAGAATATATATACGTTATGGGGTCGGAAACGCTTCCTTCTGCCTGTTACATACTTTCCGACGAATGTAGTATACCCTTTTACTCCACGAGTAACGGGTATAATAACAAGGAAGAACGCTAAAGTCGAGTACCTCGACTATCAGATACCCGTTACTCAGCTAAATAGAGATATGAAAGTAGCAAAGCGAGGTTAAAATGCGCCACCTACCGGCGGTATACAGATTTAAGCGTTATGGGCGTTAGAGTGGGTGTGTCAAATTTTTTTTTGGACCAATCGATAGGTATTGACGAGACCAATACATTTCAGTTAAAAATTTTTGTCTAGCATAAAAATGTGGGCGTCACAGGTTTTCGCGGTTTGTGGGCGTTAGAGTGGGCGTGGCATATTCGCGTAACAAACTTGCGCTGCGTATAAGGCTACGGAATCTAAATCTGAAATCCTCTATCTCTAATTCTCTATCTTTGATAGTTTCCGAGGTATACACATTCATATTTACGATTTTTTGAAGTTTGTGGGCGGTTTATGGGCGTTAGTGTGGGCGTGGAAAACTTTTTTTGGGTCAATTGATAGGTATTGATGAGAACATTATATTTCAGTTAAAATTATTATTCTAGCATCAAAACTGTAGGAGCCACAGTTTTTGGCGGTTTGTGGGCGTTAGAGTGGGCGTGGCACTCTACTGAAACAAACTTGCGCTGCGTAAGAAGCTCAGGAATCTGCACGCCAAATCTCAATAGCCTAGCTCCCATAGTTTCCGAGATCTCAGCGTTCATCCGGACAGACAGACAGACAGACAGACGGACAGACGGACATGGCTAGATCAACTCGGCTAGTGATCCTGATCAAGAATATATATACTTTATGGGGTCGGAAACGCTTCCTTCTGCCCGTTACATACTTTCCGACGAATCTAGTATACCCTTTTACTCTACGAGTAACGGGTATAATAACAAGGATGAACGCTATAGTCGAGTATTTCGACTATCAGATACCCGATACTCAGCTAAATAGAGATATGCAAGTAGCAAAGCGAGATTAAAATGCGCCACCTACCGGCGGTATACTGATTTAAGCGTTATGGGCGTTAGAGTGGGTGTGTCAAATTTTTTTTGGACCAATCGATAGGTATTGACGAGACCAATACATTTCAGTTAAAAATTTTTGTCTAGCATAAAAATGTGGGCGTCACAGGTTTTCGCGGTTTGTGGGCGTTAGAGTGGGCGTGGCATATTCGCGTAACAAACTTGCGCTGCGTATAAGGCTACGGAATCTAAATCTGAAATCCTCTATCTCTAATTCTCTATCTTTGATAGTTTCCGAGGTATACACATTCATATTTACGATTTTTTGAAGTTTGTGGGCGGTTTATGGGCGTTAGTGTGGGCGTGGAAAACTTTTTTTGGGTCAATTGATAGGTATTGATGAGAACATTATATTTCAGTTAAAATTATTATTCTAGCATCAAAACTGTAGGAGCCACAGTTTTTGGCGGTTTGTGGGCGTTAGAGTGGGCGTGGCACTCTACTGAAACAAACTTGCGCTGCGTAAGAAGCTCAGGAATCTGCACGCCAAATCTCAATAGCCTAGCTCCCATAGTTTCCGAGATCTCAGCGTTCATCCGGACAGACAGACAGACAGACAGACGGACAGACGGACATGGCTAGATCAACTCGGCTAGTGATCCTGATCAAGAATATATATACTTTATGGGGTCGGAAACGCTTCCTTCTGCCCGTTACATACTTTCCGACGAATCTAGTATACCCTTTTACTCTACGAGTAACGGGTATAATAACAAGGATGAACGCTATAGTCGAGTATTTCGACTATCAGATACCCGATACTCAGCTAAATAGAGATATGCAAGTAGCAAAGCGAGATTAAAATGCGCCACCTACCGGCGGTATACTGATTTAAGCGTTATGGGCGTTAGAGTGGGCGTGTCAAATTTTTTTTTGGACCAATCGATAGGTATTGACGAGTCCAATACATTTCAGTTAAAATTTTTTATCTAGCATTAAAATTGTGGGCGTCACAGGTTTTCGCGGTTTGTGGGCTTGTGGGTTTGAGTGGGCGTGGCATATTCGCGTAACAAACTTGCGCTGCGTATAAGGCTACGGAATCTAAATCTGAAATCCCAATTCTCTATCTTTGATAGTTTCCGAAATATACACATTCATATTTACGATTTTTTGAAGTTTGTGGGCGGTTTATGGGCGTTAGGGTGGGCGTGGCCAATTTTTTTGGGTCAATCGATAGGTGTTGATGAGAACATTACATTTCAGTTAAAATTTTTATTCTAGCATCAAAACTGTAGGAGCCACAGTTTTGGGCTGTTTGTGGGCGTTAGAGTGGGCGTGGCACTCAACTGAAACAAACTTGCGCTGCGTAAGAAGCTCAGGAATCTGCACGCCAAATCTCAATAGCCTAGCTCCCATAGTTTCCGAGATCTCAGCGTTCATCCGGACAGACAGACAGACGGACAGACGGACATGGCTAGATCGACTCGGCTAGTGATCCTGATCAAGAATATATATACTTTATGGGGTCGTAAACGCTTCCTTCTGCCTGTTAAATACCTTCCGACGAATCTAGTATACCCTTTTACTCTACGAGTAGCGGGTATAATAACAAGGAAGAACGCTATAGTCGAGTACCTCGACTATCAGATACCCGTTACTCAGCTAAATAGAGATATGCAAGTAGCAAAGCGGGATTAAAATGCGCCACCTACCGGCGGTATACTGATTTAAGCGTTATGGGCGTTAGAGTGGGCGTGTCAAATTTTTTTTTGGACCAATCGATAGGTATTGACGAGACCAATACATTTCAGTTCAAATTTGTTATCTAGCATAAAAATTGTGGGCGTCACAGGTTTTCGCGGTTTGTGGGCGTTTGAGAGTGCGTGGCACATTCGCGTAACAAACTTGCGCTGCGTATAAGGCTACGGAAACTAAATCTGTAATCCCAATTCTCTATCTTTGATAGTTTCCGAGGTATACACATTATTATTTACGATTTTTTGAAGTTTGTGGGCGGTTTAGAGAACTCTTAGAAATTAGAGAACAGTGAACGGTCGTGTTTTTGTCTTGCGCTCCGAATTTTTGTTCTTTTTGTCCATAAACCATCGGGGTTTAATTCATATTTTCATACGTCTATATAACTTTTTATGTCCCTAACAACATCCGTTCGCTTCGCGAGTGCATAGTGATTGTTTTGTGTTTAAATTAACAAAATTAGTTTGCACGTCTAATCTCTGTGCAGTGTTTGTTGTTATAGTTTTTTTCTAATTGCCTTCTTCTTTTCTTCCAAACGCTGTCTGGAGCGGTAAGTGTCTAAACGGTAGTTACCCGCTCTCCCGCACTCCCGCTTATAACTTTGTTTTTGGAACATCTAAAACTTACGCTTCCCCAGCTTACTTACTCCCGCTCATTCTCTCCCGCTCTCTAACTCTCTCTTTTACTTGCGTAGCTTTATTCTCTTGGCACTGTGGTTCGGAATATCGCGATAATGGCTGTCTGCAATTTAAAGAAATGCGAGTCGTTAATTTCGGCTGGACAACAGAGCATTCCGTGCCATTCGTGTGAGAATATTTTTCATGCAAAATGCCTTGGCTATTCGGGCCTGGTACGCGATGCAATCGACATGAGAAGTGGCTTGCGCTACTATTGTGATGAATGCATTGCTTATGAAACCCAGGCACTCTCTATAAGGCGGCTTACAAAAAGCACTGTTACGGAATTAATCCGGAACAGCCGTAAAAATACGGATCTGCTTGTGGCGCTTGAGTCGCAGCTCACTAGCCGTATGCTATCTGAGCCCGATTCTCCTAAGCGTAAAAAGATCGCGGTCGATAGACAACCCACGGTAGCCGCTAGTGTAACTCTCTCTGGCGATCCGGGGTCTGCAGCACAGCAGTCGATCTCAGCCGCCGCACAAATGGTACTGAGGTCGAAAGCTAAAAAAGATTCGGTTTCCGAATGCAAAGGTCGCGAGATATTGCCGCATGAGACGCCCGAAAAATCTGCTATAAACAGTACTTTAATAATTCCAACGCCGCATGTTGACTTAACGTCCGGAGTACCGAATGAAACTGGTAGTGCAGCCGTAAATGTCGTAGTACCTAAACCTGTCACATGCGTGGTACCTAAAACAGTCACCTGTGTACCGCAGCGGAAACAAATTTTTGTTTCTAGGCTAAATCCTGACCCTTCATCGCTGGACATTACGGCCTATATCCGTATCAAAGTTCAGATTGATGATCTAAAGGTTGAACGATTTAATTTTCCATATGCTAGGGAAGTATCATCTTTTAAGATCGGTGTTCCCTGTGCTCATTTTGCAACTATGTACTCAGCCAATTTTTGGCCTGTTGGCATTTTTGTTAAAGAGTACGAAGCTAAAAAAAAGAAAATTCGTTCAAAGGAAGTTGGAAATCCCTTTAAAGAGCCATCCACATCTACATCCTCATCTATCTCAAAAAACTAGATTCTTTTCTTCAGCTTTATTATCAGAATACAAGAGGTTTACAAAGTAAGTTGACCAAATTGTATACTGATAGTTTTTCCTTGTCTTCCCATGTTATTGTTTTTACTGAAACCTGGTTAAAACCGGAAGTTCTAAGTTCCGAAGTTTTTCCAAGTAAGTACACAACTTACAGGCTTGATCGTCCGTCCCGACGTGGAGGTGGAGTTTTAATTGCAGTTGACTCAGAATTAACGTCTGAAGTAATAACGTCCGACGAAATAAATGACATTGAATTTCTGTGTATAAAACTATCCCTTCCGGGTATTTCTATATACATAACATGTTCATATATTCCGCCATCATCGGAATTCCCGACATATGCGAATCATCTGTCCGCTATCCAGTTTATTTCAAGTAAACTATCAGATAGGGATCAGTTAATAGTTTTAGGTGACTTTAATATACATAGGGCGACATGGTCCACCGTCGAAATCTCAAATATATTGTTACCTTCAACGCAGCATGATTTTCTTGACGGTTTGCTTGATATTTCATTGTCTCAAGTAAATCATGTATTAAATTTCTTAGGACGATTACTGGATCTATGCTTTGTTTCCAGTCCAGATTGTGTCTGCATAGCTAGAACCTCTGCAATTACTTTACCAGAAGACCCTTATCACCCAACGCTAGAGCTGACTGTTGACACGGGTACAAAAGTGTATGAAGTATCTGAAAAAATAGCTAAACGCATCCCCTGCTTTCGTAAAGCGAACTTTGCACTCATTAATAGCCTTATAGCTTGCTCGGATTGGTCCAATCTGTACTTAAGTACTAATATAAATGAAGCGGTTATTATATTTTATAACATATTAAACGAAGTTTTTGATACATGCGTTCCTACGTATTATCCTAAAATTTCAAACCAACCTCCGTGGTTTAACAAAGAGCTGGCACGACTTAAAAATGTAAAGTCTAGACTCTACAAAAAGTTTAGAGCTTCAGGTTCACAAGCTGCCTTTTCCCGATACTTAAGTGCTCGGTCTGATTTCACCGTGCTTAACGCCCAGTGTTATAAAAACTATTTAGCTCGTTGCAAGACCCAGTTTACACTGGATCCAAAACAGTTTTATAATTTTGTTAACACAAAGCGTAAATCTTCTAGTTACCCATCATCACTTAAATTTGAAAATTCGGCTGCTAGCACTGATCAAGCCATAGCCGATCTTTTTGCACAGTTTTTTCAAACCACCTATTCAACATCAAGTCCTCCAGATCAGTCTTACCCATATGTCATTCCTAAATCAAACTTTATTTGTTGTCCTGTTATAAGTAAAAGCTCACTTCTTTTAGAATTGCAAAGGGTCAAACCAGTCTACTCTCCGGGTCCTGACGGAGTCCCTGGATGTGTGCTTAGGTATTGCGCTGAGACTTTGTGTAGACCATTGCACAAACTGTTTACTTTGTCTTTAGAAACATCCGATTTCCCACACAGATGGAAGGAATCGTTTGTTATCCCGCTTCATAAAAAAGGGAGTAAATTGAACGCATGTAATTACAGAGGTATTTCAAAGCTATCAGCTATACCGAAGCTCTTTGAGAACATTATTACGCCTCATTTACAACACAGTTGTAGGTCCCTTATTTCCTCTTGTCAACACGGATTTATAAAACGTAGGTCAACGACAACCAACCTTTTGGAGTTTACTTCATTTGTTATAGGAGGTTTTAGAAAGAATCGTCAGACTGATGTGGTCTACACTGATTTTAGTAAGGCGTTTGATTCTGTAAGTCACCCGATTTTAGTCCGGAAATTGGACCTTTTAGGGTTTTCAGGTGATCTTCTTAGGTGGATTTTAAGTTATTTGAATGATAGGACTCAAAGGGTCATTTTTAAAAACTCTTTGTCATCCTTAATCCGAGTTACTTCCGGTGTACCACAAGGAAATCATCTCGGTCCGCTCCTGTTTACATTATTTATAAATGACCTTCCATTAGTCTTAACGAAGTCACGGGTTCTTATGTACGCAGATGACGTTAAGTTGTGCCTGCAATATAATGACCCCGCACAAAGTTTAGCTTTACAATCGGATCTAAATGCATTTCAAACATGGTGCATGGATAATGAATTGAATTTAAATGGTTCTAAGTGTAAACTAATGACCTTTCTTCGTGTCAGCCCCCACTACTCAACGTATACTTTGAGTGGTTGTGCGTTAGATAGGATAACGCATGCTGACGACCTTGGAGTCTACATGGATCCTAGACTTAAATTTTCCGATCACATTACTACTATGGTAAATAAAGCCAGGGGCGTGCTTGCATTTATCAAAAGGTGGTCGAAGGAATTCGATGATCCCTATGTCACAAAGACCTTGTTTATTTCATTAGTCCGACCAATTCTTGAGTACTGCGCTCCTGTTTGGAGTCCCCAATATGGGGTGCATATAGACCGGATTGAGTCTGTGCAAAAAAACTTCTTAATATTTGCCTTACGGAGACTTAACTGGGATACAAGCCAAATACTACCATCCTACTCTAGTAGACTACTTCTAATTAACTTACCATCGTTAGCTAACCGTAGAACTATGCTTGGTATTACGTTTATTAGATATCTTATTCATGGTGATGTAGAGAGTCCCGAGTTACTGCGTCGCCTGCATTTTAATGTGCCAAATAGATTCACTAGAAACTATATTCCTTTAGTATTAAATCACTGTATCTCTAATTACGCAATGCATGAACCCTTTAGAGTACTTTGCAATGATTATAATAGACTATATCATCTAATATCTACTACTGACTCACTTCCTATCTTTAAATCAATAATACTATCCTCCCTAGTAACTAATTAGTTTTACTTGATGTATTTTGTCTATTCGTATATTGACCTGTATTTTTAATTGTCTATTGTTACATTGTCTTTTTCTTTGTCCGCGATTATGTTTACTCGCCCAAAACGGTGATGGGCTCCGCGCGTAACAAGCTTTGCTTGGTGTCGTAGGGCCACTTGTTTGTACTGACCATAGTGCATCAACGTCCAATTAAAAATTTATGGGCGTTAGGGTGGGCGTGGCCAATTTCGATAGGTGTTGATGAGAACATTACATTTCAGTTAAAATTTTTATTCTAGCATCAAAACTGTAGGAGCCACAGTTTTGGGAGGTTTGTGGGCGTTAGATTGGGCGTGGCACTCTACTGAAACAAACTTGTGGTGCGTAAGAAGCTCAGGAATCTGCACGCCAAATCTCAATAGCCTAGCTCCCATAGTTTCCGAGATCTCAGCGTTCATCCGGACAGACATACAGACGGACAGACGGACATGGCTAGATCGACTGGGCTAGTGATCCTGATCAAGAATATATATACTTTATGGGGTCGGAAACGCTTCCTTCTGCCTGTTACATACCTTCCGACGAATCTAGTATACCCTTTTACTCTACGAGTAACGGGTATAATAACAAGGAAGAACGCTATAGTCGAGTACCTCGACTATCAGATACCCGTTACTAAGCTAAATAGAGATATGCAAGTAGCAAAGCGAGATTAAAATGCGCCACCTACCGGCGGTATACAGATTTAAGCGTTATGGGCGTTAGAGTGGGCGTGGCAAATTTTTTTTGGACCAATCGATAGGTATTGACGAGACCAATACATTTCAGTTAAAATTTTTTATCTAGCATAAAAATTGTGGGCGTCACAGGTTTTCGCGGTTTGTGGGCGTTTGAGTGGGCGTGGCCAATTTTTTTGGGTCAATCGATAGGTGTTGATGAGAACATTACATTTCAGTTAAAATTTTTATTCTAGCATCAAAACTGTACGAGCCACAGTTTTGGGCGGTTTGTGGGCGTTAGAGTGGGCGTGGCACTCTACTGAAACAAACTTGCGCTGCGTAAGAAGCTCAGGAATCTGCACGCCAAATCTCAATAGCCTAGCTCCCATAGTTTCCGATATCTCAGCGTTCATCCGGACAGACAGACCAGATCAACTGATCCTGATCAAGAATATATACATTCATATTTTCGATTTTTTGAAGTTTGTGGGCGGTTTATGGGCGTTAGGGTGGGCGTGGCCAATTTTTTTGGTTCAATCGATAGGTGTTGATGAGAACATTACATTTCAGTTAAAATTTTTATTCTAGCATCAAAACTGTAGGAGCCACAGTTTTGGGCGGTTTGTGGGCGTTAGAGTGGGCGTGGCACTCTACTGAAACAAACTTGCGCTGCGTAAGAAGCTCAGGAATCTGCACGCCAAATCTCAATAGCCTAGCTCCCATAGTTTCCGAGATCTCAGCGTTCATCCGGACAGACATACAGACGGACAGACGGACATGGCTAGATCGACTAGGCTAGTGATCCTGATCAAGAATATATATACTTTATGGGGTCGGAAACGCTTCCTTCTGCCTGTTACACACCTTCCGACGAATCTAGTATACCCTTTTACTCTACGAGTAACGGGTATAATAACAAGGAAGAACGCTATAGTCGAGTTCCTCGACTATCAGATACCCGTTACTCAGCTAAATAGAGATATGCAAGTAGCAAAGCGAGATTAAAATGCGCCACCTACCGGCGGTATACAGATTTAAGCGTTATGGGCGTTATAGTGGGCGTGGCAAATTTTTTTTGGACCAATCGATAGGTATTGACGAGACCAATACATTTCAGTTAAAATTTTTTATCTAGCATAAAAATTGTGGGCGTCACAGGTTTTCGCGGTTTGTGGGCTTGTGGGTTTGAGTGGGCGTGGCATATTCGCGTAACAAACTTGCGCTGCGTATAAGGCTACGGAATCTAAATCTGAAATCCCAAATCTCTATCTTTGATAGTTTCCGAGGTATACACATTCATATTTACGATTTTTTGAAGTTTGTGGGCGGCTTATGGGCGTTAGGGTGGGCGTGGCCAATTTTTTTGGGTCAATCGATAGGTGTTGATGAGGACATTACATTTCAGTTAAAATTTTTATTCTAGCATCAAAACTGTAGGAGCCACAGTTTTGGGCGGTTTGTGGGCGTTAGAGTGGGCGTGGCACTCTACTGAAACAAACTTGCGCTGCGTAAGAAGCTCAGGAATCTGCACGCCAAATCTCAATAGCCTAGCTCCCATAGTTTCCGAGATCTCAGCGTTCATCCGGACAGTCATGCAGACGGACAGACGGACAGACGGACATGGCTAGATCGACTCGGCTAGTGATCCTGATCAAGAATATATATACTTTATGGGGTCGGAAACGCTTCCTTCTGCCTGTTACATACCTTCCGACGAATCTAGTATACCCTTTTACTCTACGAGTAACGGGTATAATAACAAGGAAGAACGCTATAGTCGAGTACCTCGACTATCAGATACCCGTTACTCAGCTAAATAGAGATATGCAAGTAGCAAAGCGAGATCAAAATGCGCCACCTACCGGCGGTATACAGATTTAAGCGTTATGGGCGTTGGAGTGGGCGTGGCAAATTTTTTTTGGACCAATCGATAGGTATTGACGAGACCAATACATTTCAGTTAAAATTTTTTATCTAGCATAAAAATTGTGGGCGTCACAGGTTTTCGCGGTTTGTGGGCGTTTGAGTGGGCGTGGCATATTCGCGTAACAAACTTGCGCTGCGTATAAGGCTACGGAATCTAAATCTGAAATCCCAATTCTCTATCTTTGACAGTTTCCGAGGTATACACATTCATATTTACGATTTTTTGAAGTTTGTGGGCGGTTTATGGGCGTTAGGGTGGGCGTGGCCAATTTTTTTGGGTCAATCGATAGGTGTTGATGAGAACATTACATTTCAGTTAAAATTTTTATTCTAGCATCAAAACTGTAGGAGCCACAGTTTTGGGCGGTTTGTGGGCGTTAGAGTGGGCGTGGCACTCTACTGAAACAAACTTGCGCTGCGTAAGAAGCTCAGGAATCTGCACGCCAAATCTCAATAGCCTAGCTCCCATAGTTTCCGAGATCTCAGCGTTCATCCGGACAGACATGCAGACGGACAGACGGACATGGCTAGATCGACTCGGCTAGTGATCCTGATCAAGAATATATATACTTTATGGGGTCGGAAACGCTTCCTTCTGCCTGTTACATACCTTCCGACGAATCTAGTATACCCTTTTACTCTACGAGTAACGGGTATAATAACAAGGAAGAACGCTATAGTCGAGTACCTCGACTATCAGATACCCGTTACTAAGCTAAATAGAGATATGCAAGTAGCAAAGCGAGATTAAAATGCGCCACCTACCGGCGGTATACAGATTTAAGCGTTATGGGCGTTAGAGTGGGCGTGGCAAATTTTTTTTGGACCAATCGATAGGTATTGACGAGACCAATACATTTCAGTTAAAATTTTTTATCTAGCATAAAAATTGTGGGCGTCACAGGTTTTCGCGGTTTGTGGGCGTTTGAGTGGGCGTGGCATATTCGCGTAACAAACTTGCGCTGCGTATAAGGCTACGGAATCTAAAATCCCAATTCTCTATCTTTGATAGTTTCCGAGGTATACACATTCATATTTACGATTTTTTGAAGTTTGTGGGCGGTTTATGGGCGTTAGGGTGGGCGTGGCCAATTTTTTTGGGTCAATCGATAGGTGTTGATGAGAACATTACATTCCAGTTAAAATTTTTATTCTAGCATCAAAACTGTAGGAGCCACAGTTTTGGGCGGTTTGTGGGCGTTAGAGTGGGCGTGGCACTCTACTGAAACAAACTTGCGCTGCGTAAGAAGCTCAGGAATCTGCACGCCAAATCTCAATAGCCTAGCTCCCATAGTTTCCGAGATCTCAGCGTTCATCCGGACAGACAGACAGACGGACAGACGGACATGGCTAGATCGACTCGGCTAGTGATCCTGATCAAGAATATATATTCTTTATGGGGTCGGAAACACTTCCTTCTGCCTGTTACATACTTTCCGACGAATCTAGTATACCCTTTTACTCTACGAGTAACGGGTATAATAACAAGGATGAACGCTATAGTCGAGTATTTCAACTATCAGATACCCGTTACTCAGCTAAATAGAGATATGCAAGTAGCAAAGCAGGATTAAAATGCGCCGTCTACCGGCGGTATACTGATTTAAGAGTTATGGGCGTTAGAGTGGGCGTGTCAAATTTTATTTAGTGACCAATCGATAGGTATTGACGAGACCAATACATTTCAGTTAAAATTTTTTATCTAGCATAAAAATTGTGGGCGTCACAGGTTTTCGCGGTTTGTGGGCGTTTGAGTGGGCGTGGCATATTCGCGTAACAAACTTGCGCTGCGTATAAGGCTACGGAATCTAAATCTGAAATCCCAATTCTCTATCTTTGATAGTTTCCGAGGTATACACATTCATATTTACGATTTTTTGAAGTTTGTGGGCGGTTTATGGGCGTTAGGGTGGGCGTGGCCAATTTTTTTGGGTCAATCGATAGGTGTTGATGAGAACATTACATTTTAGTTAAAATTTTTATTCTAGCATCAAAACTGTAGGAGCCACAGTTTTGGGCGGTTTGTGGGCGTTAGAGTGGGCGTGGCACTCTACTGAAACAAACTTGCGCTGCGTAAGAAGCTCAGGAATCTGCACGCCAAATCTCAATAGCCTAGCTCCCATAGTTTCCGAGATCTCAGCGTTCATCCGGACAGACATGCAGACGGACAGACGGACAGACGGACATGGCTAGATCGACTCGGCTAGTGATCCTGATCAAGAATATATATACTTTATGGGGTCGGAAACGCTTCCTTCTGCCTGTTACATACCTTCCGACGAATCTAGTATACCCTTTTACTCTACGAGTAACGGGTATAATAACAAGGAAGAACGCTATAGTCGAGTACCTCGACTATCAGATACCCGTTACTAAGCTAAATAGAGATATGCAAGTAGCAAAGCGAGATTAAAATGCGCCACCTACCGGCGGTATACAGATTTAAGCGTTATGGGCGTTAGAGTGGGCGTGGCAAATTTTTTTTGGACCAATCGATAGGTATTGACGAGACCAATACATTTCAGTTAAAATTTTTTATCTAGCATAAAAATTGTGGGCGTCACAGGTTTTCGCGGTTTGTGGGCGTTTGAGTGGGCGTGGCATATTCGCGTAACAAACTTGCGCTGCGTATAAGGCTACGGAATCTAAATCTGAAATCCCAATTCTCTATCTTTGATAGTTTCCGAGGTATACACATTCATATTTACGATTTTTTGAAGTTTGTGGGCGGTTTATGGGCGTTAGGGTGGGCGTGGCCAATTTTTTTGGGTCAATCGATAGGTGTTGATGAGTACATTACATTTCAGTTAAAATTTTTATTCTAGCATCAAAACTGTAGGAGCCACAGTTTTGGGCGGTTTGTGGGCGTTAGAGTGGGCGTGGCACTCTACTGAAACAAACTTGCGCTGCGTAAGAAGCTCAGGAATCTGCACGCCAAATCTCAATAGCCTAGCTCCCATAGTTTCCGAGATCTCAGCGTTCATCCGGACAGACAGACAGACGGACAGACGGACATGGCTAGATCGACTCGGCTAGTGATCCTGATCAAGAATATATATACTTTATGGGGTCGGAAACACTTCCTTCTGCCTGTTACATACTTTCCGACGAATCTAGTATACCCTTTTACTCTACGAGTAACGGGTATAATAACAAGGATGAACGCTATAGTCGAGTATTTCAACTATCATATACCCGTTACTCAGCTAAATAGAGATATGCAAGTAGCAAAGCAGGATTAAAATGCGCCGTCTACCGGCGGTATACTGATTTAAGCGTTATGGGCGTTAGAGTGGGCGTGTCAAATTTTTTTTTAGTGACCAATCGATAGGTATTGACGAGACCAATACATTTCAGTTCAAATTTGTTATCTAGCATAAAAATTGTGGGCGTCACATCTTTTCGCGGTTTGTGGGCGTTTGAGTGGGCGTGGCATATTCGCGTAACAAACTTGCGCTGCGTATAAGGCTACGGAATCTAAATCTAAAATCCCAATTCTCTATCTTTGATAGTTTCCGAGGTATACACATTATTATTTACGATTTTTTTGAAGTTTGTGGGCGGTTTATGGGCGTTAGGGTGGGCGTGGCCAATTTTTTTGGGTCAATCGATAGGTGTTGATGAGAACATTACATTTCAGTTAAAATTTTTATTCTAGCATCAAAACTGTAGGAGCCACAGTTTTGGGCGGTTTGTGGGCGTTAGAGTGGGCGTGGCACTCTACTGAAACAAACTTGCGCTGCGTAAGAAGCTCAGGAATCTGCACGCCAAATCTCAATAGCCTAGCTCCCACAGTTTCCGAGATCTCAGCGTTCATCCGGACAGACGTACAGACGGACAGACGGACATGGCTAGATCGACTCGGCTAGTGATCCTGATCAAGAATATATATACTTTATGGGGTCGGAAACACTTCCTTCTGCCTGTTACATACTTTCCGACGAATCTAGTATACCCTTTTACTCTACGAGTAACGGGTATAATAACAAGGAAGAACGCTATAGTCGAGTACCTCGACTATCAGATACCCGTTACTCAGCTAAATAGAGATATGCAAGTAGCAAAGCGAGATTAAAATGCGCCACCTACCGGCGGTATACAGATTTAAGCGTTATGGGCGTTAGAGTGGGCTTGGCAAATTTTTTTGGACCAATCGATAGGTATTGACGAGACCAATACATTTCAGTTAAAATTTTTTATCTAGCATAAAAATTGTGGGCGTCACAGGTTTTCGCGGTTTGTGGGCTTGTGGGTTTGAGTGGGCGTGGCATATTCGCGTAACAAACTTGCGCTGCGTATAAGGCTACGGAATCTAAATCTGAAATCCCAATTCTCTATCTTTGATAGTTTCCGAGGTATTCACATTCATATTTACGATTTTTTGAAGTTTGTGGGCGGTTTATGGGCGTTACGGTGGGCGTGGCCAACTTTTTTTGGGTCAATCGATAGGTATTGATGAGAACATTCCATTTCAGTTAAAATTTTTATTCTAGCATCAAAACTGTAGGAGCCAAAGTTTTGGGCGGTTTGTGGGCGTTAGAGTGGGCGTGGCACTCTACTGAAACAAACTTGCGCTGCGTAAGAAGCTCAGGAATCTGCACGCCAAATCTCAATAGCCTAGCTCCCACAGTTTCCGAGATCTCAGCGTTCATCCGGACAGACGTACAGACGGACAGACGGACATGGCTAGATCGACTCGGCTAGTGATCCTGATCAAGAATATATATACTTTATGGGGTCGGAAACACTTCCTTCTGCCTGTTACATACTTTCCGACGAATCTAGTATACCCTTTTACTCTACGAGTAACGGGTATAATAACAAGGATGAACGCTATAGTCGAGTATTTCAACTATCATATACCCGTTACTCAGCTAAATAGAGATATGCAAGTAGCAAAGCAGGATTAAAATGCGCCGTCTACCGGCGGTATACTGATTTAAGCGTTATGGGCGTTAGAGTGGGCGTGTCAAATTTTTTTTAGTGACCAATCGATAGGTATTGACGAGACCAATACATTTCAGTTCAAATTTGTTATCTAGCATAAAAATTGTGGGCGTCACATCTTTTCGCGGTTTGTGGGCGTTTGAGTGGGCGTGGCATATTCGCGTAACAAACTTGCGCTGCGTATAAGGCTACGGAATCTAAATCTAAAATCCCAATTCTCTATCTTTGATAGTTTCCGAGGTATACACATTATTATTTACGATTTTTTTGAAGTTTGTGGGCGGTTTATGGGCGTTAGGGTGGGCGTGGCCAATTTTTTTGGGTTAATCGATAGGTGTTGATGAGAACATTACATTTCAGTTAAAATTTTTATTCTAGCATCAAAACTGTAGGAGCCACAGTTTTGGGCGGTTTGTGGGCGTTAGAGTGGGCGTGGCACTCTACTGAAACAAACTTGCGCTGCGTAAGAAGCTCAGGAATCTGCACGCCAAATCTCAATAGCCTAGCTCCCATAGTTTCCGAGATCTCAGCGTTCATCCGGACAGACAGACAGACGGACAGACGGACATGGCTAGATCGACTCGGCTAGTGATCCTGATCAAGAATATATATACTTTATGGGGTCGGAAACACTTCCTTCTGCCTGTTACATACTTTCCGACGAATCTAGTATACCCTTTTACTCTACGAGTAACGGGTATAATAACAAGGAAGAACGCTATAGTCGAGTACCTCGACTATCAGATACCCGTTACTCAGCTAAATAGAGATATGCAAGTAGCAAAGCGAGATTAAAATGCGCCACCTACCGGCGGTATACAGATTTAAGCGTTATGGGCGTTAGAGTGGGCGTGGCAAATCGATAGGTATTGACGAGACCAATACATTTCAGTTAAAATTTTTTATCTAGCATAAAAATTGTGGGCGTCAGAGGTTTTCGCGGTTTGTGGGCGTTTGAGTGGACGTGGCATATTCGCGTAACAAACTTGCGCTGCGTATAAGGCTACGGAATCTAAATCTGAAATCCCAATTCTCTATCTTTGATAGTTTCCGAGGTATACACATTCATATTTACGATTTTTTGAAGTTTGTGGGCGGTTTATGGGCGTTACGGTGGGCGTGGCCAACTTTTTTTGGGTCAATCGATAGGTATTGATGAGAACATTCCATTTCAGTTAAAATTTTTATTCTAGCATCAAAACTGTAGGAGCCAAAGTTTTGGGCGGTTTGTGGGCGTTAAAGTGGGCGTGGCACTCTACTGAAACAAACTTGCGCTGCGTAAGAAGCTCAGGAAAATCTCAATAGCCTAGCTCCCATAGTTTCCGAGATCTCAGCGTTCATCCGGACAGACATACAGACGGACAGACGGACATGGCTAGATCGACTCGGCTAGTGATCCTGATCAAGAATATATATACTTTATGGAGCCACAGTTTTGGGCGGTTTGTGGTCGTTAGAGTGGGCGTGGCACTCTACTGAAACAAACCTGCGCTGCGTAAGAAGCTCAGGAATCTGCACGCCAAATCTCAATAACCTAGCTCCCATAGTTTCCGAGATCTCAGCGTTCATCCGGACAGACAGACAGACGGACAGACGGACATGGCTAGATCGACTCGGCTAGTGATCCTGATCAAGAATATATATACTTTATGGGGTCGGAAACGCTTCCTTCTGCCTGTTACATACTTTCCGACGAATCTAGTACACCCCTTTACTCTACGAGTAACGGGTATAATAACAAGGAAGAACGCTATAGTCGAGTACCTCGACTATCAGATACCCGTTACTCAGCTAAATAGAGATATGCAAGTAGCAAAGCGAGATTAAAATGCGCCACCTACCGGCGGTATACAGATTTAAGCGTTATGGGCGTTAGAGTGGGCGTGGCAAATCGATAGGTATTGACGAGACCAATACATTTCAGTTAAAATTTTTTATCTAGCATAAAAATTGTGGGCGTCACAGGTTTTCGCGGTTTGTGGGCGTTTGAGTGGGCGTGGCATATTCGCGTAACAAACTTGCGCTGCGTATAAGGCTACGGAATCTAAATCTGAAATCCCAATTCTCTATCTTTGATAGTTTCCGAGGTATACACATTCATATTTACGATTTTTTTAGAAGTTTGTGGGCGGTTTATGGGCGTTAGGGTGGGCGTGGCCAATTTTTTTGGGTCAATCGATAGGTGTTGATGAGAACATTACATTTCAGTTAAAATTTTTATTCTAGCATCAAAACTGTAGGAGCCACAGTTTTGGGCGGTTTGTGGGCGTTAGAGTGGGCGTGGAACTCTACTGAAACAAACTTGCGCTGCGTAAGAAGCTCAGGAATCTGCACGCCAAATCCCAACAGCCTAGCTCCCATAGTTTTCGAGGTCTCAGCGTTCATCCGGACAGACAGACAGACGGACAGACGGACAGACGGACATGGCTAGATCGACTCGGCTAGTGATCCTGATCAAGAATATATATACCTTATGGGGTCGGAAACGCTTCCTTCTGCCTGTTACATACTTTCCGACGAATCTAGTATACCCTTTTACTCTACGAGTAACGGGTATTATAACAAGGAAGAACGCTATAGTCGAGTACCTCGACTATCAGATACCCGATACTCAGCTAAATAGAGATATGCAAGTAGCAAAGCGATATTAAAATGCGCCACCTACCGGCGGTATACAGATTTAAGCGTTATGGGCGTTAGAGTGGGCGTGTCAAATTTTTTTGGACCAATCGATAGGTATTGACGAGACCAATACATTTCAGTTAAAATTTTTTGTCTAGGTTTGTGGGCGTCACAGGTTTTCGCGGTTTGTGGGCGCTAAAGTGGGCGTGGCATATTCGCGTAACAAACTTGCGCTGCGTATAAGGCTACGGAATCTAAATCTGAAATCCCAATTCTCTATCTTTGATAGTTTCCGAGGTATACACATTCATATTTACGATTTTTTGAAGTTTGTGGGCGGTTTATGGGCGTTAGGGTGGGCGTGGCCAACTTTTTTTGGGTCAATCGATAGGTATTGATGAGAACATTATATTTAAGTTAAAATTTTTATTCTAGCATCAAAACTGTAGGAGCCACAGTTTTGGGCGGTTTGTGGGCGTTAGAGTGGGCGTGGCACTCTACTGAAACAAACATGCGCTGCATAAGAAGCTCAGGAATCTGCACGCCAAATCTCAATAGCCTAGCTCCCATAGTTTCCGAGATCTCAGCGTTCATCCGGACAGACAGACAGACGGACAGACGGACATGGCTAGATCGACTCGGCTAGTGATCCTGATCAAGAATATATATACTTTATGGGGTCGGAAACGCTTCCTTCTGCCTGTTACTTACCTTCCGACGAATCTAGTATACCCTTTTACTCTACGAGTAACGGGTATAATAACAAGGAAGAACGCTATAGTCGAGTACCTCGACTATCAGATACCCGTTACTCAGCTAAATAGAGATATGCAAGTAGCAAAGCGAGATTAAAATGCGCCACCTACCGGCGGTATACAGATTTAAGCGTTATGGGCGTTAGAGTGGGCGTGGCAAATCGATAGGTATTGACGAGACCAATACATTTCAGTTAAAATTTTTTATCTAGCATAAAAATTGTGGGCGTCACAGATTTTCGCGGTTTGTGGGCGTTTGAGTGGGCGTGTAATATTCGCGTAACAAACTTGCGCTGCGTATAAGGCTACGGAATCTAAATCTGAAATCCCAATTCTCTATCTTTGATAGTTTACGAGGTATACACATTCATATTTACGATTTTTTGAAGTTTGTGGGCGGTTTATGGGCGTTACGGTGGGCGTGGCCAACTTTTTTTGGGTCAATCGATAGGTATTGATGAGAACATTCCATTTCAGTTAAAATTTTTATTCTAGCATCAAAACTGTAGAAGCCAAAGTTTTGGGCGGTTTATGGGCGTTAGAGTGGGCGTGGCACTCTACTGAAACAAACTTGCGCTGCATAAGAAGCTCAGGAATCTGCACGCCAAATCTCAATAGCCTAGCTCCCATAGTTTCCGAGATCTCAGCGTTCATCCGGACAGACATACAGATGGATAGACGGACAGACGGACAGACGGACATGGCTAGATCGACTCGGCTAGTGATCCTGATCAAGAATATATATACTTTATGGAGCCACAGTTTTGGGCGGTTTGTGGGCGTTAGAGTGGGCGTGGCACTCTACTGAAACAAACCTGCGCTGCGTAAGAAGCTCAGGAATCTGCACGCCAAATCTCAATAAGCTAGCTCCCATAGTTTCCGAGATCTCAGCGTTCAGCCGGACAGACAGACAGACGGACAGACGGACATGGCTAGATCGACTTGGCTAGTTATCCTGATCAAGAATATATATACTATACTTTATGGGGTCGGAAACGCTTCCTTCTGCCTGTTACATACTTTCCGACGAATCTAGTATACCCTTTTACTCTACGAGTAACGGGTATAATAACAAGGAAGAACGCTATAGTCGAGTACCTCGACTATCAGATACCCGTTACTCAGCTAAATAGAGATATGCAAGTAGCAAAGCGAGATTAAAATGCGCCACCTACCGGCGGTATACAGATTTAAGCGTTATGGGCGTTAGAGTGGGCTTGGCAAATTTTTTTGGACCAATCGATAGGTATTGACGAGACCAATACATTTCAGTTAAAATTTTTTGTCTAGGTTTGTGGGCGTCACAGGTTTTCGCGGTTTGTGGGCGCTAAAGTGGGCGTGGCATATTCGCGTAACAAACTTGCGCTGCGTATAAGGCTACGGAATCTAAATCTGAAATCCCAATTCTCTATCTTTGATAGTTTCCGAGGTATACACATTCATATTTACGATTTTTTGAAGTTTGTGGGCGGTTTATGGGCGTTAGGGTGGGCGTGGCCAATTTTTTTGGGTCAATCGATAGGTGTTGATGAGAACATTACATTTCAGTTAAAATTTTTATTCTAGCATCAAAACTGTAGGAGCCACAGTTTTGGGCGGTTTGTGGGCGTTAGAGTGGGCGTGGAACTCTACTGAAACAAACTTGCGCTGCGTAAGAAGCTCAGGAATCTGCACGCCAAATCCCAACAGCCTAGCTCCCATAGTTTTCGAGATCTCAGCGTTCATCCGGACAGACAGACAGACGGACAGACGGACAGACGGACATGGCTAGATCGACTCGGGTAGTGATCCTGATCAAGAATATATATACCTTATGGGGTCGGAAACGCTTCCTTCTGCCTGTTACATACTTTCCGACGAATCTAGTATACCCTTTTACTCTACGAGTAACGGGTATTATAACAAGGAAGAACGCTATAGTCGAGTACCTCGACTATCAGATACCCGATACTCAGCTAAATAGAGATATGCAAGTAGCAAAGCGATATTAAAATGCGCCACCTACCGGCGGTATACAGATTTAAGCGTTATGGGCGTTAGAGTGGGCGTGTCAAATTTTTTTTGGACCAATCGATAGGTATTGACGAGACCAATACATTTCAGTTAAAATTTTTTGTCTAGGTTTGTGGGCGTCACAGGTTTTCGCGGTTTGTGGGCGCTAAAGTGGGCGTGGCATATTCGCGTAACAAACTTGCGCTGCGTATAAGGCTACGGAATCTAAATCTGAAATCCCAATTCTCTATCTTTGATAGTTTCCGAGGTATACACATTCATATTTACGATTTTTTGAAGTTTGTGGGCGGTTTATGGGCGTTAGGGTGGGCGTGGCCAACTTTTTTTGGGTCAATCGATAGGTATTGATGAGAACATTATATTTAAGTTAAAATTTTTATTCTAGCATCAAAACTGTAGGAGCCACAGTTTTGGGCGGTTTGTGGGCGTTAGAGTGGGCGTGGCACTCTACTGAAACAAACATGCGCTGCATAAGAAGCTCAGGAATCTGCACGCCAAATCTCAATAGCCTAGCTCCCATAGTTTCCGAGATCTCAGCGTTCATCCGGACAGACAGACAGACGGACAGACGGACATGGCTAGATCGACTCGGCTAGTGATCCTGATCAAGAATATATATACTTTATGGGGTCGGAAACGCTTCCTTCTGCCTGTTATTTACCTTCCGACGAATCTAGTATACCCTTTTACTCTACGAGTAACGGGTATAATAACAAGGAAGAACGAGTACCTCGACTATCAGATACCCGTTACTCAGCTAAATAGAGATATGCAAGTAGCAAAGCGAGATTAAAATGCGCCACCTACCGGCGGTATACAGATTTAAGCGTTATGGGCGTTAGAGTGGGCTTGGCAAATTTTTTTGGACCAATCGATAGGTATTGACGAGACCAATACATTTCAGTTAAAATTTTTTATCTAGCATAAAAATTGTGGGCGTCACAGGTTTTCGCGGTTTGTGGGCTTGTGGGTTTGAGTGGGCGTGGCATATTCGCGTAACAAACTTGCGCTGCGTATAAGGCTACGGAATCTAAACCTGAAATCCCAATTCTCTATCTTTGATAGTTTCCGAGGTATACACATTCATATTTACGATTTTTTGAAGTTTGTGGGCGGTTTATGGGCGTTACGGTGGGCGTGGCCAACTTTTTTTGGGTCAATCGATAGGTATTGATGAGAACATTCCATTTCAGTTAAAATTTTTATTCTAGCATCAAAACTGTAGGAGCCAAAGTTTTGGGCGGTTTGTGGGCGTTAGAGTGGGCGTGGCACTCTACTGAAACAAACTTGCGCTGCGTAAGAAGCTCAGGAATCTGCACGCCAAATCTTAATAGCCTAGCTCCCACAGTTTCCGAGATCTCAGCGTTCATCCGGACAGACAGACAGACGGACATGGCTAGATCGACTCGGCTAGTGATCCTGATCAAGAATATATATACTTTATGGGGTCGGAAACGCTTCCTTCTGCCTGTTACATACTTTCCGACGAATCTAGTATACCCTTTTACTCTACGAGTAACGGGTATAATAACAAGGAAGAACGCTATAGTCGAGTACCTCGACTATCAGATACCCGTTAC
This sequence comes from Drosophila suzukii, assembly GCF_043229965.1. Lineage (NCBI taxonomy): Eukaryota > Metazoa > Arthropoda > Insecta > Diptera > Drosophilidae > Drosophila > Drosophila suzukii. The sequence goes on from NC_092085.1 coordinate 5,908,007, forward strand.
TCAGCTAAATAGAGATATGCAAGTAGCAAAGCGAGATTAAAATGCGCCACCTACCGGCGGTATACAGATTTAAGCGTTATGGGCGTTAGAGTGGGCGTGGCAAATCGATAGGTATTGACGAGACCAATACATTTCAGTTAAAATTTTTTATCTAGCATAAAAATTGTGGGCGTCAGAGGTTTTCGCGGTTTGTGGGCGTTTGAGTGGACGTGGCATATTCGCGTAACAAACTTGCGCTGCGTATAAGGCTACGGAATCTAAATCTGAAATCCCAATTCTCTATCTTTGATAGTTTCCGAGGTATACACATTCATATTTACGATTTTTTGAAGTTTGTGGGCGGTTTATGGGCGTTACGGTGGGCGTGGCCAACTTTTTTTGGGTCAATCGATAGGTATTGATGAGAACATTCCATTTCAGCTAAAATTTTTATTCTAGCATCAAAACTGTAGGAGCCAAAGTTTTGGGCGGTTTGTGGGCGTTAGAGTGGGCGTGGCACTCTACTGAAACAAACTTGCGCTGCGTAAGAAGCTCAGGAATCTGCACGTCAAATCTCAATAGCCTAGCTCCCATAGTTTCCGAGATCTCAGCGTTCATCCGGACAGACATACAGACGGACAGACGGACATGGCTAGATCGACTCGGCTAGTGATCCTGATCAAGAATATATATACTTTATGGAGCCACAGTTTTGGGCGGTTTGTGGTCGTTAGAGTGGGCGTGGCACTCTACTGAAACAAACCTGCGCTGCGTAAGAAGCTCAGGAATCTGCACGCCAAATCTCAATAACCTAGCTCCCATAGTTTCCGAGATCTCAGCGTTCATCCGGACAGACAGACAGACGGACAGACGGACATGGCTAGATCGACTCGGCTAGTGATCCTGATCAAGAATATATATACTTTATGGGGTCGGAAACGCTTCCTTCTGCCTGTTACATACTTTCCGACGAATCTAGTACACCCCTTTACTCTACGAGTAACGGGTATAATAACAAGGAAGAACGCTATAGTCGAGTACCTCGACTATCAGATACCCGTTACTCAGCTAAATAGAGATATGCAAGTAGCAAAGCGAGATTAAAATGCGCCACCTACCGGCGGTATACAGATTTAAGCGTTATGGGCGTTAGAGTGGGCGTGGCAAATCGATAGGTATTGACGAGACCAATACATTTCAGTTAAAATTTTTTATCTAGCATAAAAATTGTGGGCGTCACAGGTTTTCGCGGTTTGTGGGCGTTTGAGTGGGCGTGGCGTATTCGCGTAACAAACTTGCGCTGCGTATAAGGCTACGGAATCTAAATCTGAAATCCCAATTCTCTATCTTTGATAGTTTCCGAGGTATACACATTCATATTTACGATTTTTTTAGAAGTTTGTGGGCGGTTTATGGGCGTTAGGGTGGGCGTGGCCAATTTTTTTGGGTCAATCGATAGGTGTTGATGAGAACATTACATTTCAGTTAAAATTTTTATTCTAGCATCAAAACTGTAGGAGCCACAGTTTTGGGCGGTTTGTGGGCGTTAGAGTGGGCGTGGAACTCTACTGAAACAAACTTGCGCTGCGTAAGAAGCTCAGGAATCTGCACGCCAAATCCCAACAGCCTAGCTCCCATAGTTTTCGAGATCTCAGCGTTCATCCGGACAGACAGACAGACGGACAGAAGGACAGACGGACATGGCTAGATCGACTCGGCTAGTGATCCTGATCAAGAATATATATACCTTATGGGGTCGGAAACGCTTCCTTCTGCCTGTTACATACTTTCCGACGAATCTAGTATACCTTTTACTCTACGAGTAACGGGTATTATAACAAGGAAGAACGCTATAGTCGAGTACCTCGACTATCAGATACCCGATACTCAGCTAAATAGAGATATGCAAGTAGCAAAGCGATATTAAAATGCGCCACCTACCGGCGGTATACAGATTTAAGCGTTATGGGCGTTAGAGTGGGCGTGTCAAATTTTTTTTGGACCAATCGATAGGTATTGACGAGACCAATACATTTCAGTTAAAATTTTTTGTCTAGGTTTGTGGGCGTCACAGGTTTTCGCTGTTTGTGGGCGCTAAAGTGGGCGTGGCATATTCGCGTAACAAACTTGCGCTGCGTATAAGGCTACGGAATCTAAATCTGAAATCCCAATTCTCTATCTTTGATAGTTTCCGAGGTATACACATTCATATTTACGATTTTTTGAAGTTTGTGGGCGGTTTATGGGCGTTAGGGTGGGCGTGGCCAACTTTTTTTGGGTCAATCGATAGGTATTGATGAGAACATTATATTTAAGTTAAAATTTTTATTCTAGCATCAAAACTGTAGGAGCCACAGTTTTGGGCGGTTTGTGGGCGTTAGAGTGGGCGTGGCACTCTACTGAAACAAACATGCGCTGCATAAGAAGCTCAGGAATCTGCACGCCAAATCTCAATAGCCTAGCTCCCATAGTTTCCGAGATCTCAGCGTTCATCCGGACAGACAGACAGACGGACAGACGGACATGGCTAGATCGACTCGGCTAGTGATCCTGATCAAGAATATATATACTTTATGGGGTCGGAAACGCTTCCTTCTGCCTGTTACTTACCTTCCGACGAATCTAGTATACCCTTTTACTCTACGAGTAACGGGTATAATAACAAGGAAGAACGCTATAGTCGAGTACCTCGACTATCAGATACCCGTTACTCAGCTAAATAGAGATATGCAAGTAGCAAAGCGAGATTAAAATGCGCCACCTACCGGCGGTATACAGATTTAAGCGTTATGGGCGTTAGAGTGGGCTTGGCAAATCGATAGGTATTGACGAGACCAATACATTTCAGTTAAAATTTTTTATCTAGCATAAAAATTGTGGGCGTCACAGATTTTCGCGGTTTGTGGGCGTTTGAATGGGCGTGTAATATTCGCGTAACAAACTTGCGCTGCGTATAAGGCTACGGAATCTAAATCTGAAATCCCAATTCTCTATCTTTGATAGTTTACGAGGTATACACATTCATATTTACGATTTTTTGAAGTTTGTGGGCGGTTTATGGGCGTTACGGTGGGCGTGGCCAACTTTTTTTGGGTCAATCGATAGGTATTGATGAGAACATTCCATTTCAGTTAAAATTTTTATTCTAGCATCAAAACTGTAGAAGCCAAAGTTTTGGGCGGTTTATGGGCGTTAGAGTGGGCGTGGCACTCTACTGAAACAAACTTGCGCTGCATAAGAAGCTCAGGAATCTGCACGCCAAATCTCAATAGCCTAGCTCCCATAGTTTCCGAGATCTCAGCGTTCATCCGGACAGACATACAGACGGACAGACGGACAGACGGACAGACGGACATGGCTAGATCGACTCGGCTAGTGATCCTGATCAAGAATATATATACTTTATGGAGCCACAGTTTTGGGCGGTTTGTGGGCGTTAGAGTGGGCGTGGCACTCTACTGAAACAAACCTGCGCTGCGTAAGAAGCTCAGGAATCTGCACGCCAAATCTCAATAACCTAGCTCCCATAGTTTCCGAGATCTCAGCGTTCAGCCGGACAGACAGACAGACGGACAGACGGACATGGCTAGATCGACTCGGCTAGTTATCCTGATCAAGAATATATATACTATACTTTATGGGGTCGGAAACGCTTCCTTCTGCCTGTTACATACTTTCCGACGAATCTAGTATACCCTTTTACTCTACGAGTAACGGGTATAATAACAAGGAAGAACGCTATAATCGAGTACCTCGACTATCAGATACCCGTTACTCAGCTAAATAGAGATATGCAAGTAGCAAAGCGAGATTAAAATGCGCCACCTACCGGCGATATACAGATTTAAGCGTTATGGGCGTTAGAGTGGGCGTGGCAAATTTTTTTTTGGACCAATCGATAGGTATTGACGAGACCAATACATTTCAGTTAAAATTTTTTATCTAGCATACAAATTGTGGGCGTCAGGTTTTTGCGGTTTGTGGGCGTTATAGTGGGCGTGGCATATTCGCGTAACAAACTTGCGCTGCGTATAAGGCTACGGAATCTAAATCTGAAATCCGAATTCTCTATCTTTGATAGTTTCCGAGATATCCACGTTCATATTTACGATTTTTTTAAGTTTGTGGGCGCTTTATGGGAGTTAGGGTGGGCGTGGCAAACTTATTTTTGGGTCAATCGATAGGTATTGATGAGAACATTACATTTTAGTTAAAATTTTTTATTCTAGCATCAAAACTGTATGTCCCATAGTTTCCGAGATCTCAGCGTTCATCCGGACAGACATACAGACGGACGAGACCAATACATTTCAGTTAATTTTTTATCTAGCATAAAAATTGTGGGCGTCACAGGTTTTCGCGGTTTGTGGGCGTTAGAGTGGGCGTGGCATATTCGCGTAACAAACTTGCGCTGCGTATAAGGCTACGGAATCTAAATCTGAAATCCCAATTCTCTATCTTTGATAGTTTACGAGGTATACACATTCATATTTACGATTTTTTGAAGTTTGTGGGCGGTTTATGGGCGTTACGGTGGGCGTGGCCAACTTTTTTTTGGGTCAATCGATAGGTATTGATGAGAACATTCCATTTCAGTTAAAATTTTTATTCTAGCATCAAAACTGTAGAAGCCAAAGTTTTGGGCGGTTTGTGGGCGTTAGAGTGGGCGTGGCACTCTACTGAAACAAACTTGCGCTGCGTAAGAAGCTCAGGAATCTGCACGCCAAATCTCAATAGCCTAGCTCCCATAGTTTCCGAGATCTCAGCGTTCATCCGGACAGACATACAGACGGACAGACGGACATGGCTAGATCGACTAGGCTAGTGATCCTGATCAAGAATATATATACTTTATGGGGTCGGAAACGCTTCCTTCTGCCTGTTACACACCTTCCGACGAATCTAGTATACCCTTTTACTCTACGAGTAACGGGTATAATAACAAGGAAGAACGCTATAGTCGAGTACCTCGACTATCAGATACCCGTTACTGAGCTAAATAGAGATATGCAAGTAGCAAAGCGAGATTAAAATGCGCCACCTACCGGCGGTATACAGATTTAAGCGTTATGGGCGTTAGAGTGGGCGTGGCAAATCGATAGGTATTGACGAGACCAACACATTTCAGTTCAAATTTGTTATCTAGCATACAAATTGTGGGCGTCACAGGTTTTCGCGGTTTGTGGGCGTTTGAGTGGGCGTGGCATATTCGCGTAACAAACTTGCGCTGCGTATAAGGCTACGGAATCTAAATGTGAAATCCCAATTCTCTTTCTTTGATAGTTTCCTAGAAATCCACGTTCATATTTACGATTTTTTGAAGTTTGTGGGCGGTTTATGGGCGTTACGGTGGGCGTGGCCAATTTTTTTGGGTCAATCGATAGGTGTTGATGAGAACATTACATTTCAGTTAAAATTTTTATTCTAGCATCAAAACTGTAGGAGTAGGGGTCGGAAACGCTCCCTTCTGCCTGTTACATACTTTCCGACGAATCTAGTATACCCTTTTACTTTACGAGTAACGGGTATAATAACAAAGAAGAACGCTATAGTCGAGTACCTCGACTATCAGAAACCCGTTACTCAGCTAAATAGAGGTATGTAAGTAGCAAAGCGAGATTAAAATGCGGCACCTACCGGCGGTATACAGACTTAACCGTTATGGGCGTTTGAGTGGGCGTGGCAAATTTTTTTTTTTGGACCAATCGATAGGTATAGACGAAACCAATACATTTCAGTTAAAATTTTTTATCTAGCATAAAAATTGTGGGCGTCACAGGTTTTCGCGGTTTGTGGGCGTTAGAATGGGCGTGGCATATTCTCGTAACAAACTTGCGCTGCGTATAAGGCTACGGAATCTAAATCTGAAATCCCAATTCTCTATCTTTGATAGTTTCCGAGGTATATACATTCATATTTACGATTTTTTGAAGTTTGTGGGCGGTTTATGGGCGTTAGGGTTGGCGTGGAAAACTTTTTTTTGGGTCAATTGATAGGTATTGATGAGAACATTATATTTCAGTTAAAATTATTATTCTAGCATCAAAACTGTAGGAGCCACCGTTTTGGGCGGTTTGTGGGCGTTAGAGTGGGCGTGGCACTCTACTGAAACAAACTTGCGCTGCGTAGGAAGCTCAGGAATCTAGCTCCCATAGTTTCCGAGATCTCAGCGTTCATTCGGACAGACAGACAGACGGACATGGCTAGATCGACTCGGCTAGTGATCCTGATCAAGAATATATATACTTTATGGGGTCGGAAACGCTTCTAGTATACCCTTTTACTCTACGAGTAACGGGTATAATAACAAGGAAGAACGCTATAATCGAGTACCTCGACTATCAGATACCCGTTACTCAGCTAAATAGAGATATGCAAGTAGCAAAGCGAGATTAAAATGCGCCACCTACCGGCGATATACAGATTTAAGCGTTATGGGCGTTAGAGTGGGCGTGGCAAATTTTTTTTTGGACCAATCGATAGGTATTGACGAGACCATTTCAGTTAAAATTTATTATCTAGCATAAAAATTGTGGGCGTCAGGTTTTTGCGGTTTGTGGGCGTTAGAGTGGGCGTGGCATATTCGCGTAACAGACTTGCGCTGCGTATAAGGCTACGGAATCTAAATCTGAAATCCCAATTCGCTATCTTTGATAGTTTCCGAGATATCCACGTTCATATTTACGATTTTTTTAAGTTTGCGGGCGGTTTATGGGAGTTAGGGTGGGCGTGGCAAACTTATTTTTGGGTCAATAGATAGGTATTGATGAGAACATTACATTTTAGTTAAAATTTTTTATTCTAGCATAAAAACTGTATGTCCCATAGTTTCCGAGATCTCAGCGTTCATCCGGACAGACATACAGACGGACGAGACCAATACATTTCAGTTAATTTTTTATCTAGCATAAAAATTGTGGGCGTCACAGGCTTTCGCGGTTTGTGGGCGTTAGAGTGGGCGTGGCATATTCGCGTAACAAACTTGCGTTGCGTATAAGGCTACGGAATCTAAATCTGAAATCCGAATTCTCTATCTTTGATAGTTTCTGAGATATCCACGTTCATATATACGATTTTTTGAAGTTTGTGGGCGGTTTATCGGCGTTAGAGTGGGCGTGGCAAACTTTTCTTTGGGTCAATCGATAGGTATTGATGAGAACCTTACATTTTAGTTAAAATTTTTTATTCTAGCATCAAAACTGTAGGAGCCACAGTCTTCGGCGGTTTGTGGGCGTTAGAGTGGGCGTGGCACTCTACTGAAACAAACTTACGCTGCGTAAGAAGCTCAGGAATCTGCACGCCAAATCTCAATAGCCTAGCTCCCATAGTTTCCGAGATCTCAGCGTTCATTCGGACAGACAGACAGACGGACAGACGGACATGGCTACATCGACTCGGCTAGTGATCCTGATCAAGAATATATATACTTTATGGGGTCGGAAACGCTTCCTTCTGCCTGTTACATACTTTCCGACGAATCTAGTATACCCCGGGTATAATAACAAGGAAGAACGCTATAATCGAGTACCTCGACTATCAGATACCCGTTACTCAGCTAAATAGAGATATGCAAGTAGCAAAGCGAGATTAAAATGCGCCACCTACCGGCGATATACAGATTTAAGCGTTATGGGCGTTAGAGTGGGCGTGGCAAATTTTTTTTTGGACCAATCGATAGGTATTGACGAGACCAATACATTTCAGTTAAAATTTATTATCTAGCATAAAAATTGTGGGCGTCAGGTTTTTGAGGTTTGTGGGCGTTAGAGTGGGCGTGGCATATTCGCGTAACAAACTTGCGCTGCGTATAAGGCTACGGAATCTAAATCTGAAATCCCAATTCTCTATCTTTGATAGTCTCCGAGATATCCACGTTCATATTTACGATTTTTTTAAGTTTGTGGGCGGTTTAAGGGAGTTAGGGTGGGCGTGGCAAACTTTTTTTGGGTCAATCGATAGGTATTGATGAGAACATTACATTTTAGTTAAAATTTTTTATTCTAGCATCAAAACTGTATGTCCCATAGTTTCCGAGATCTCAGCGTTCATCCGGACAGACATACAGACGGACGAGACCAATACATTTCAGTTAATTTTTTATCTAGCATAAAAATTGTGGGCGTCACAGGTTTTCGCGGTTTGTGGGCGTTAGAGTGGGCGTGGCATATTCGCGTAACAAACTTGCGTTGCGTATATGGCTACGGAATCTAAATCTGAAATCCGAATTCTCTATCTTTGATAGTTTCTGAGATATCCACGTTCATATATACGATTTTTTGAAGTTTGTGGGCGGTTTATGGGCGTTAGGGTGGGCGTGGCAATCTTTTTTTTGGGTCAATCGATAGGTATTGATGAGAACATTACATTTTAGTTAAAATTTTTTATTCTAGCATCAAAACTGTATGTCCCATAGTTTCCGAGATCTCAGCGTTCATCCGGACAGACATACAGACGGACGAGACCAATAAATTTCAGTTAATTTTTTATCTAGCATAAAAATTCTGGGCGTCACAGGTTTTCGCGGTTTGTGGGCGTTAGAGTGGGCGTGGCATATTCGCGTAACAAACTTGCGTTGCGTATAAGGTTACGGAATCTAAATCTGAAATCCCAATTCTCTATCTTTGATAGTTTCCGAGATATCCACGTTCATATATACGATTTTTTGAAGTTTGTGGGCGGTTTATCGGCGTTAGAGTGGGCGTGGCAAACTTTTTTTTGGGTCAATCGATAGGTATTAATGAGAACATTACATTTTAGTTAAAATTTTTTATTCTAGCATCAAAACTGTAGGAGCCACAGTCTTCGGCGGTTTGTGGGCGTTAGAGTGGGCGTGGCACTCTACTGAAACAAACTTACGCTGCGTAAGAAGCTCAGGAATCTGCACGCCAAATCTCAATAGCCCAGCTCCCATAGTTTCGAGATCTCAGCGTTCATCCGGACAGACAGACAGACGGACAGACGGACATGGCTAGATCGACTCGGCTAGTGATCCTGATCAAGAATATATATACTTTATGGGGTCGGAAACGCTTCCTCTACGAGTAACGGGTATAATAACAAGGATGAAAGCTATAGTCGAGTACCTCGACTATCAGATACCCGTTACTGAGCTAAATAGAGATATGCAAGTAGCAAAGCGAGATTAAAATGCGCCACCTACCGGCGGTATACTGATTTAAACGTTATGGGCGTTAGAGTGGGCGTGTCAAATTTTTTTTGGACCAATCGATAGGTATTGACGAGACCAACACATTTCAGTTCAAATTTGTTATCTAGCATACAAATTGTGGGCGTCACAGGTTTTCGCGGTTTGTGGGCGTTTGAGTGGGCGTGGCATATTCGCGTAACAAACTTGCGCTGCGTATAAGGCTACGGAATCTAAATGTGAAATCCCAATTCTCTTTCTTTGATAGTTTCCTAGAAATCCACGTTCATATTTACGATTTTTTGAAGTTTGTGGGCGGTTTATGGGCGTTACGGTGGGCGTGGCCAATTTTTTTGGGTCAATCGATAGGTGTTGATGAGAACATTACATTTCAGTTAAAATTTTTATTCTAGCATCAAAACTGTAGGAGTAGGGGTCGGAAACGCTCCCTTCTGCCTGTTACATACTTTCCGACGAATCTAGTATACCCTTTTACTTTACGAGTAACGGGTATAATAACAAAGAAGAACGCTATAGTCGAGTACCTCGACTATCAGAAACCCGTTACTCAGCTAAATAGAGGTATGTAAGTAGCAAAGCGAGATTAAAATGCGGCACCTACCGGCGGTATACAGACTTAACCGTTATGGGCGTTTGAGTGGGCGTGGCAAATTTTTTTTTTTGGACCAATCGATAGGTATAGACGAAACCAATACATTTCAGTTAAAATTTTTTATCTAGCATAAAAATTGTGGGCGTCACAGGTTTTCGCGGTTTGTGGGCGTTAGAATGGGCGTGGCATATTCTCGTAACAAACTTGCGCTGCGTATAAGGCTACGGAATCTAAATCTGAAATCCCAATTCTCTATCTTTGATAGTTTCCGAGGTATATACATTCATATTTACGATTTTTTGAAGTTTGTGGGCGGTTTATGGGCGTTAGGGTTGGCGTGGAAAACTTTTTTTTGCGTCAATTGATAGGTATTGATGAGAACATTATATTTCAGTTAAAATTATTATTCTAGCATCAAAACTGTAGGAGCCACCGTTTTGGGCGGTTTGTGGGCGTTAGAGTGGGCGTGGCACTCTACTGAAACAAACTTGCGCTGCGTAGGAAGCTCAGGAATCTAGCTCCCATAGTTTCCGAGATCTCAGCGTTCATTCGGACAGACAGACAGACGGACATGGCTAGATCGACTCGGCTAGTGATCCTGATCAAGAATATATATACTTTATGGGGTCGGAAACGCTTCTAGTATACCCTTTTACTCTACGAGTAACGGGTATAATAACAAGGAAGAACGCTATAATCGAGTACCTCGACTATCAGATACCCGTTACTCAGCTAAATAGAGATATGCAAGTAGCAAAGCGAGATTAAAATGCGCCACCTACCGGCGATATACAGATTTAAGCGTTATGGGCGTTAGAGTGGGCGTGGCAAATTTTTTTTTGGACCAATCGATAGGTATTGACGAGACCATTTCAGTTAAAATTTATTATCTAGCATAAAAATTGTGGGCGTCAGGTTTTTGCGGTTTGTGGGCGTTAGAGTGGGCGTGGCATCTTCGCGTAACAGACTTGCGCTGCGTATAAGGCTACGGAATCTAAATCTGAAATCCCAATTCGCTATCTTTGATAGTTTCCGAGATATCCACGTTCATATTTACGATTTTTTTAAGTTTGTGGGCGGTTTATGGGAGTTAGGGTGGGCGTGGCAAACTTATTTTTGGGTCAATAGATAGGTATTGATGAGAACATTACATTTTAGTTAAAATTTTTTATTCTAGCATAAAAACTGTATGTCCCATAGTTTCCGAGATCTCAGCGTTCATCCGGACAGACATACAGACGGACGAGACCAATACATTTCAGTTAATTTTTTATCTAGCATAAAAATTATGGGCGTCACAGGCTTTCGCGGTTTGTGGGCGTTAGAGTGGGCGTGGCATATTCGCGTAACAAACTTGCGTTGCGTATAAGGCTACGGAATCTAAATCTGAAATCCGAATTCTCTATCTTTGATAGTTTCTGAGATATCCACGTTCATATATACGATTTTTTGAAGTTTGTGGGCGGTTTATCGGCGTTAGAGTGGGCGTGGCAAACTTTTCTTTGGGTCAATCGATAGGTATTGATGAGAACCTTACATTTTAGTTAAAATTTTTTATTCTAGCATCAAAACTGTAGGAGCCACAGTCTTCGGCGGTTTGTGGGCGTTAGAGTGGGCGTGGCACTCTACTGAAACAAACTTACGCTGCGTAAGAAGCTCAGGAATCTGCACGCCAAATCTCAATAGCCTAGCTCCCATAGTTTCCGAGATCTCAGCGTTCATTCGGACAGACAGACAGACGGACAGACGGACATGGCTACATCGACTCGGCTAGTGATCCTGATCAAGAATATATATACTTTATGGGGTCGGAAACGCTTCCTTCTGCCTGTTACATACTTTCCGACGAATCTAGTATACCCCGGGTATAATAACAAGGAAGAACGCTATAATCGAGTACCTCGACTATCAGATACCCGTTACTCAGCTAAATAGAGATATGCAAGTAGCAAAGCGAGATTAAAATGCGCCACCTACCGGCGATATACAGATTTAAGCGTTATGGGCGTTAGAGTGGGCGTGGCAAATTTTTTTTTGGACCAATCGATAGGTATTGACGAGACCAATACATTTCAGTTAAAATTTATTATCTAGCATAAAAATTGTGGGCGTCAGGTTTTTGAGGTTTGTGGGCGTTAGAGTGGGCGTGGCATATTCGCGTAACAAACTTGCGCTGCGTATAAGGCTACGGAATCTAAATCTGAAATCCCAATTCTCTATCTTTGATAGTCTCCGAGATATCCACGTTCATATTTACGATTTTTTTAAGTTTGTGGGCGGTTTAAGGGAGTTAGGGTGGGCGTGGCAAACTTTTTTTGGGTCAATCGATAGGTATTGATGAGAACATTACATTTTAGTTAAAATTTTTTATTCTAGCATCAAAACTGTATGTCCCATAGTTTCCGAGATCTCAGCGTTCATCCGGACAGACATACAGACGGACGAGACCAATACATTTCAGTTAATTTTTTATCTAGCATAAAAATTGTGGGCGTCACAGGTTTTCGCGGTTTGTGGGCGTTAGAGTGGGCGTGGCATATTCGCGTAACAAACTTGCGTTGCGTATATGGCTACGGAATCTAAATCTGAAATCCGAATTCTCTATCTTTGATAGTTTCTGAGATATCCACGTTCATATATACGATTTTTTGAAGTTTGTGGGCGGTTTATGGGCGTTAGGGTGGGCGTGGCAATCTTTTTTTTGGGTCAATCGATAGGTATTGATGAGAACATTACATTTTAGTTAAAATTTTTTATTCTAGCATCAAAACTGTATGTCCCATAGTTTCCGAGATCTCAGCGTTCATCCGGACAGACATACAGACGGACGAGACCAATAAATTTCAGTTAATTTTTTATCTAGCATAAAAATTCTGGGCGTCACAGGTTTTCGCGGTTTGTGGGCGTTAGAGTGGGCGTGGCATATTCGCGTAACAAACTTGCGTTGCGTATAAGGTTACGGAATCTAAATCTGAAATCCCAATTCTCTATCTTTGATAGTTTCCGAGATATCCACGTTCATATATACGATTTTTTGAAGTTTGTGGGCGGTTTATCGGCGTTAGAGTGGGCGTGGCAAACTTTTTTTTGGGTCAATCGATAGGTATTAATGAGAACATTACATTTTAGTTAAAATTTTTTATTCTAGCATCAAAACTGTAGGAGCCACAGTCTTCGGCGGTTTGTGGGCGTTAGAGTGGGCGTGGCACTCTACTGAAACAAACTTACGCTGCGTAAGAAGCTCAGGAATCTGCACGACAAATCTCAATAGCCCAGCTCCCATAGTTTCGAGATCTCAGCGTTCATCCGGACAGACAGACAGACGGACAGACGGACATGGCTAGATCGACTCGGCTAGTGATCCTGATCAAGAATATATATACTTTATGGGGTCGGAAACGCTTCCTTCTGCCTGTTACATACTTTCCGACGAATCTAGTATACCCTTTTACTCTACGAGTAACGGGTATAATAACAAGGAAGAACGCTATAATCGAGTACCTCGACTATCAGATACCCGTTACTCAGCTAAATAGAGATATGCAAGTAGCAAAGCGAGATTAAAATGCGCCACCTACCGGCGATATACAGATTTAAGCGTTATGGGCGTTAGAGTGGGCGTGGCAAATTTTTTTTTGGACCAATCGATAGGTATTGACGAGACCAATACATTTCAGTTAAAATTTTTTATCTAGCATACAAATTGTGGGCGTCAGGTTTTTGCGGTTTGTGGGCGTTATAGTGGGCGTGGCATATTCGCGTAACAAACTTGCGCTGCGTATAAGGCTACGGAATCTAAATCTGAAGTCCCAATTCTCTATCTTTGATAGTTTCCGAGATATCCACGTTCATATCTACGATTTTTTGAAGTTTGTGGGCGGTTTATGGGAGTTAGGGTGGGCGTGGCAAACTTTTTTTTGGGTCAATCGAAAGGTATTGATGAGAACATTACATTTTAGTTAAAATTTTTTATTCTAGCATCAAAACTGTATGTCCCATAGTTTCCGAGATCTCAGCGTTCATCCGGACAGACATACAGACGGACGAGACCAATACATTTCAGTTAATTTTTTATCTAGCATAAAAATTCTGGGCGTCACAGGTTTTCGCGGTTTGTGGGCGTTAGAGTGGGCGTGGCATATTCGCGTAACAAACTTGCGTTGCGTATAAGGTTACGGAATCTAAATCTGAAATCCCAATTCTCTATCTTTGATAGTTTCCGAGATATCCACGTTCATATATACGATTTTTTGAAGTTTTTGGGCGATTTATGGGCGTTAGGGTGGGCGTGGCAAACTTTTTTTTAGGTCAATCGATAGGTATTGATGAGAACATTACACTTTAGTTAAAATTTTTTATTCTAGCATCAATACTGTAGGAGCCACAGTCTTCGGCGGTTTGTGGTCGTTAGAGTGGGCGTGGCACTCTACTGAAACAAACTTACGCTGCGTAAGAAGCTCAGGAATCTACACGCCAAATCTCATTGGCCTAGCTCCCATAGTTTCCGAAATCTCAGCGTTCATCCGGACAGACATACAGAAGGACGAGACCAATACATTTCAGTTAAAATTTTTTATCTAGCATAAAAACTGTAGGCGTCACAGGTTTTCACGGTTTGTGGGCGTTAGAGTGGGCGTGGCATATTTGCGTAAAAAACTTGCGCTGCGTATAAGGCTACGGAATCTAAATCTTAAATCCGAATTCTCTATCTTTGATGGTTTCCGAGATATCCACGTTCATACCTACGATTTTTTGAAGTTTTTGCGCGGTTTATGGGCGTTAGGGTGGGCGTGGCACTCTACTGAAACAAACTTGCGCTGCGGAAGAAGCTCAGGAATCTGCACGCCAAATCTCAATAGCCTAGCTCCCATAGTTTCCAAAATCTCAGCGTTCATCCGGACAGACAGACAGACGGACAGACGGACATGGCTAGATCGACTCGGCTAGTGATCCTGATCAAGAATACATATATTTTAGGGGGTCGGTAACGCTTCCTTCTGCCTGTTACATACTTTCCGACGAATCTAGTATACCCTTTTACTAACGGGTATAATAACAAGGAAGAACGCTATATTCGAGTACCTCGACTATCAGATACCCGTTACTCAGCTAAATAGAGATATGCAAGAGATAAAAATGCGCCACCTACCGGCGGTATACAGACTTAGCCGTTATGGGCGTTAGAGTGGGCGTGGCAAATTTTTTTTTTGACCAATCGATAGGTATTGACAAGACCAATACATTTCAGTTAAAATTTTTTATATAGCATAAAAATTGTGGGCGTCACAGGTTTTCGCGGTTTGTGGGCGTTTGAGTGGGCGTGGCATATTCGCGTAACAAACTTGCGCTGCGTATAAGGCTACGGAATCTAAATGTGAAATCCCAATTCTCTTTCTTTGATAGTTTCCGAGAAATCCACGTTCATATTTACGATTTTTTGAAGTTTGTGGGCGGTTTATGGGCGTTAGGGTGGGCGTGGCCAACTTTTTTTGGGTCAATCGATAGGTATTGATGAGAACATTACATTTCAGTTAAAATTTTTATTCTAGCATCAAAACTGTAGGAGCCACAGTTTTGGCGGTTTGTGGGCGTTAGAGTGGTCGTGGCACTCTACTGAAACAAACTTGCGCTGCGTAAGAAGCTCAGGAATCTGCACGCCAAATCTCAATAGCCTAGACGGACAGACGGACATGGCTAGATCGACTCGGCTAGTGATCCTGATCAAGAATATATATACTTTATGAGGTCGGAAACGTTTCCTTCTGCCTGTTACATACTTTCCGACGAATCTAGTATACCCTTTTACTCTACGAGTAACGGGTATAATAACAAGGAAGAACGCTATAATCGAGTACCTCGACTATCAGATACCCGTTACTCAGCTAAATAGAGATATGCAAGTAGCAAAGCGAGATTAAAATGCGCCACCTACCGGCGATATACAGATTTAAGCGTTATGGGCGTTAGAGTGGGCGTGGCAAATTTTTTTTGGACCAATCGATAGGTATTGACGAGACCAATACATTTCAGTTAAAATTTTTTATCTAGTATAAAAATTGCGGTTTGTGGGCGTTAGAGTGGGCGTGGCATATTCGCGTAACAAACTTGCGCTGCGTATAAGGCTACGGAATCTAAATCTGAAATCCCAATTCGCTATCTTTGATAGTTTCCGAGATATCCACGTTCATATTTACGATTTTTTTAAGTTTGTGGTCGGTTTATGGGAGTTAGGGTGGGCGTGGCAAACTTTTTTTTGGGTCAATCGATAGGTATTGATGAGAACATTACATTTTAGTAAAAATTTTTTATTCTAGCATGAAAACTGTATGTCCCATAGTTTCCGAGATCTCAGCGTTCATCCGGAGAGACATACAGACGGACGAGACCAATACATTTCAGTTAATTTTTTATCTAGCATAAAAATTGTGGGCGTCACAGGTTTTCGCGGTTTGTGGGCGTTTGAGTGGGCGTGGCATATTCGCGTAACAAACTTGCGCTGCGTATAAGGCTACGGAATCTAAATGTGAAATCCCAATTCTCTTTCTTTGATAGTTTCCGAGAAATCCACGTTCATATTTACGATTTTTTGAAGTTTGTGGGCGGTTTATGGGTGTTAGGGTGGGCGTGGCCAACTTTTTTTGGGTCAATCGATAGGTATTGATGAGAACATTACATTTCAGTTAAAATTTTTATTCTAGCATCAAAACTGTAGGAGCCACAGTTTTGGGCGGTTTGTGGGCGTTAGAGTGGGCGGTTTATGTGAGTTAGGGTGGGCGTGGCAAACTTTTTTTTGGGTCAATCGATAGGTATTGATGAGTACATTCCATTTCAGTTAAAATTTTTATTCTAGCATCAAAACTGTAGGAGCCAAAGTTTTGGGCGGTTTGTGGGCGTTAGAGTGGGCATGGCACTCTACTGAATCAAACATGCGATGCGTAAGAAGCTCAGAAATCTGCACGCCAAATCTCAATAGCCTAGCTCCCATTGTTTCCGAGATCTCAGCGTTCATCCGGACAGACATACAGACGGACAGACGGACATGGCTACATCGACTCGGCTAGTGATCCTGATCAAGAATATATATACTTTATGGGGTCGGAAACGCTTCCTTCTGCCTGTTACATACTTTCCGACGAATCTAGTATACCCTTTTACTCTACGAGTAACGGGTATAATAACAAGGAAGAACGCTATAGTCGAGTACCTCGACTATCAGAAACCCGTTACTCAGCTAAGTAGAGGTATGCAAGTAGCAAAGCGAGATTAAAATGCGCCACCTACCGGCGGTATACAGATTTAAGCGTTATGGGCGTTAGAGTGGGCGTGGCAATTTTTTGTTGGACCAATCGATAGGTATTGACGAGACCAATACATTTCAGTTCAAATTTGTTATCTAGCATATAAATTGTAGGATAGGAGTAGGGGTCGGAAACGCTCCCTTCTGCCTGTTACTTACTTTCCGACGAATCTAGTATACCCTTTTACTCTACGAGTAACGGGTATAATAACAAGGAAGAACGCTGTAGTCGAGTACCTCGACTATCAGAAACCCGTTACTCAGCTAAATAGAGGTATGGAAGTAGCAAAGCGAGATTAAAATGCGCCACCTACCGGCGGTATACAGATTTAAGCGTTATGGGCGTTAGAGTGGGCGTGGCAAATTTTTGTTGGACCAATCGATAGGTATTGACGAGACCAATACATTTCAGTTAAAATTTTTTATATAGCATAAAAACTGTAGGCGTCACAGGTTTTCACGGTTTGTGGGCGTTAGAGTGGGCGTGGCATATTTGCGTAAAAAACTTGCGCTGCGTATAAGGCTACGGAATCTAAATCTTAAATCCGAATTCTCTATCTTTGATGGTTTCCGAGATATCCACGTTCATATTTACGATTTTTTGAAGTTTGTGGGCGGTTTATGGGCGTTAGGGTGGGCGTGGCCAATTTTTTTGGGTCAATCGATAGGTATTGATGAGTACATTCCATTTCAGTTAAAATTTTTATTCTAGCATCAAAACTGTAGGAGCCACAATTTTGGGCGGTTTGTGGGCGTTAGAGTGGGCGTGGCACTCTAGTGAAACAAACTTGCCCTGCGTAAGAAGCTCAGGAATCTGCACGCCAAATCTCAATAGCCTAGTTTCCGAGATCTCAGCGTTCATCCGGACAGACAGACAGACGGACAGACGGACATGGCTAGATCGACTCGGCTAGTGATCCTGATCAAGAATACATATATTTTAGGGGGTCGGTAACGCTTCCTTCTGCCTGTTACTTACTTTCCGACGAATCTAGTATACCCTTTTACTAACGGGTATAATAACAAGGAAGAACGCTATATTCGAGTATCTCGACTATCAGATACCCGTTACTCAGCTAAATAGAGATATGCAAGTAGCAAAGCGAGATTAAAATGCGCCACCTACCGGAGGTATACAGACGTAACCGTTATGGGCGTTAGAGTGGGCGTGGCAAATTTTTTTTTTGGATCAATCGATAGGTATAGACGAGACCAATACATTTCAGTTAAAATTTTTTATCTAGCATAAAAATTGTGGGCGTCACAAACTTGCGCTGCGTATAAGGCTACGGAATCTAAATCTGAAATCCCAATTCTCTATCTTTGATAGTTTCCGAGGTATACACATTCATATTTACAATTTTTTGAAGTTTGTGGGCGGTTTATGGGCGTTAGGGTGGGCGTGGAAAACTTTTTTTTGGGTCAATTGATAGGTATTGATGAGAACATTATATTTCAGTTAACATTATTATTCTAGCATCAAAACTGTAGGAGCAACAGTTTTGGGCGGTTTGGCACTCTACTGAAAGAAACTTGCGCTGCGTAGGAAGCTCAGGAATCTGCACGCCAAATCTCAATAGCCCAGCTCCCATAGTTTCCGAGATCTCAGCGTTCATCCGGACAGACAGACAGACGGACAGACGGACATGGCTAGATCGACTCGGCCAGTGATCCTGGTCAAGAATATATATACTTTATGGGGTCGGAAACGCTTCCTTTTGCCTGTTACATACTTTCCGACGAAACTAGAATACCCTTTTACTCTACGAGTAACGGGTATAATAACAAGGAAGAACGCTATAGTCGAGTACCTCGACTATCAGATACCCGTTACTCAGCTAAATAGAGATATGCAAGTAGCAAAGCGAGATTAAAATGCGCCACCTACCGGCGATATACAGATTTAAGCGTTATGGGCGTTAGAGTGGGCGTGGCAAATTTTTTTTTTGTACCAATCGATAGGTATTGACTAGACCAATACATTTCAGTTAAAATTTTTTATCTAGCATAAAAATTGTGGGCGTCAGGTTTGCGGTTTGTGGGCGTTAGAGTGGGCGTGTCATATTCGCGTAACAAACTTGCGTTGCGTATAAGGCTACGGAATCTAAATCTGAAATCCCAATTCTCTATCTTTGATAGTTTCCGAGATATCCACGTTCATATATACGATTTTTTGAAGTTTGTGGGCGGTTTATGGGCGTTAGGGTGGGCGTGGCAAACTTTTTTTTGGGTCAATCGACAGGTATTGATGAGAACATTACATTTTAGTTAAAATTTTTTATTCTAGCATCAAAACTGTAGGAGCCACAGTCTTGGGCGGTTTGTGGGCGTTAGAGTGGGCGTGGCACTCTACTGAAACAAACTTGCGCTGCGTAGGAAGCTCAGGAATCTGCACGCCAAATCTCAATAGCCTAGCTCCCATAGTTTCCAAGATCTCAGCGTTCATCCGGACAGACAAACAGACGGACAGACGGACATGGCTAGATCGACTCGGCTAGTGATCCTGATCAAGAATATATATACTTTATGGGGTCGGAAACGCTTCCTTTTGCCTGTTACATACTTTCCGACGAAACTAGTATACCCTTTTACTCTACGAGTAACGGGTATAATAACAAGGTTTTTGCGGTTTGTGGGCGTTAGAGTGGGCGTGTCATATTCGCGTAACAAACTTGCGTTGCGTATAAGGCTACGGAATCTAAATCTGAAATCCCAATTCTCTATCTTTGATAGTTTCCGAGATATCCACGTTCATATATACGATTTTTTGAAGTTTGTGGGCGGTTTATGGGCGTTAGGGTGGGCGTGGCAAACTTTTTTTTGGGTCAATCGACAGGTATTGATGAGAACATTACATTTTAGTTACAATCTTTTATTCTAGCATCAAAACTGTAGGAGCCACAGTCTTGGGCGGTTTGTGGGCGTTAGAGTGGGCGTGGCACTCTACTGAAACAAACTTGCGCTGCGTAGGAAGCTCAGGAATCTGCACGCCAAATCTCAATAGCCTAGCTCCCATAGTTTCCGAGATCTCAGCGTTCATCCGGACAGACAGACAGACGGACAGACGGACATGGCTAGATCGACTCGGCTTGTGATCCTGATCAAGAATATATATACTTTATGGGGTCGGAAACGCTTCCTTCTGCCTTTTACATACTTTTCGACGAATCTAGTATACCCTTTTACTCTACGAGTAACGGGTATAAAAGCAAGGATGAACGAGTACCTCGACTATCAGATACCCGTTACTCAGCTAAATAGAGATATGCAAGTAGCAAAGCGAGATTAAAATGCGCCACCTACCGGCGGTATACTGATTTAAGCGTTATGGGCGTTAGAGTGGGCGTGTCAAATTTTTTTTGGACCAATCGATAGGTATTGACGAGACCAATACATTTCAGTTCAAATTTGTTATCTAGCATAAAAATTGTGGGCGTCACAGGTTTTCGCGGTTTGTGGGCGTTAGAATGGGCGTGGCATATTCTCGTAACAAACTTGCGCTGCGTATAAGGCTACGGAATCTAAATCTGAAATCCCAATTCTCTATTTTTGATAGTTTCCGAGGTATACACATTCATATTTACGATTTTTTGAAGTTTGTGGGCGGTTCATGGGCCTTAGGGTGGGCGTGGTCAATTTTTTTGGTATCAATCGATAGGTGTTGATGATAACATTAGTTTCAGTTAAAATTTTTATTCTAGCATCAAAACTGTAGGAGTAGGGGTCGGAAACGCTCCCTTCTGCCTGTTACATACTTTCCGACGAATCTAGTATACCCTTTTACTCTACGAGTAACGGGTATAATAACAAGGCAGAACGCTATAGTCGAGTACCTCGACTATCAGAAACCCGTTACTCAGCTAAATAGAGGCATGCAAGTAGAAAAGCGAGATTAAAATGCGCCACCTACCGGCGGTATACAGATTTAAGCGTTATGGGCGTTAGAGTGGGCGTGGCAAATTTTTGTTGGACCAATCGATAGGTATTGACGAGACCAATACATTTCAGTTAAAATTTTTTATCTAGCATAAAAACTGTAAGCGTCACAGGTTTTTAAGGGTTGTGGGCGTTAGAGTGGGCGTGGCATATTCGCGTAACAAACTTGCGTTGCGCATAAGGCTACGGAATCTAAATCTTAAATCCGAATTCTCTATCTTTGGTGGTTTCCGAGATATCCACGTTCATATTTACGATTTTTTGAAGTTTGTGCGCGGTTTATGGGCGTTAGGGTGGGCGTGGCACTCAGGAATCTGCACGCCAAATCTCAATAGCCTAGCTCCCATAGTTTCCGAGATCTCAGCGTTCATCCGGACAGACAGACAGACGGACAGACGGACATGGCTAAATCGACTCGGCTAGTGATCCTGATCAAGAATACATATATTTTAGGGGGTCGGTAACGCTTCCTTCTGCCTGTTACATACTTTCCGACGAATCTAGTATACCCTTTTACTCTACGAGTAACGGGTATAATAACAAGGAAGAACGCTATATTCGAGTACCTCGACTATCAGATACCCGTTACTCAGCTAAATAGAGATATGCAAGTAGCAAAGCGAGATTAAAATGCGCCACCTACCGGCGGTATACAGACTTAACCGTTATGGGCGTTAGACTGGGCGTGGCAAATTTTTTTTTGGACCAACCGATAGGTATAGACGAGACCAATACATTTCAGTTAAAATTTTTTATCTATCATAAAAATTGTGGGCGTCGCAGGTTTTCGCGGTTTGTGGGCGTTAGAGTGGGCGTGGCATATTTGCGTAAAAAACTTGCGCTGCGTATAAGGCTACGGAATCTAAATCTTAAATCCGAATTCTCTATCTTTGATGGTTTCCGAGGTATCCACGTTCATATTTACGATTTTTTGAAGTTTGTGCGCGGTTTATGGGCGTTAGGGTGGGCGTGGCACTCTACTGAAACAAACTTGCGCTGCGTAAGAAGCTCAGGAATCTGCACGCCAAATCTCAATAGCCTAGCTCCCATTGTTTCCGAGATCTCAGCGTTCATCCGGACAGACATACAGACGGACAGACGGACATGGCTACATCGACTCGGCTAGTGATCCTGATCAAGAATATATATACTTTATGGGGTCGGAAACGCTTCCTTCTGCCTGTTACATACTTTCCGACGAATCTGGTATACCCTTTTACTCTACGAGTAACGGGTATAATAACAAGGAAGAACGCTATAGTCGAGTACCTCGACTATCAGAAACCCGTTACTCAGCTAAGTAGAGGTATGCAAGTAGCAAAGCGAGATTAAAATGCGCCACCTACCGGCGGTATACAGATTTAAGCGTTATGGGCGTTAGAGTGGGCGTGGCAATTTTTTGTTGGACCAATCGATAGGTATTGACGAGACCAATACATTTCAGTTAAAATTTTTTATCTAGCATTAAAACTGTAGGCGTCACAGGTTTTCACGGTTTGTGGGCGTTAGAGTGGGCGTGGCATATTTGCGTAAAAAACTTGCGCTGCGTATAAGGCTACTGAAACTAAATCTTAAATCCGAATTCTCTATCTTTGATGGTTTCCGAGATATCCACGTTCATATTTACGATTTTTTGAAGTTTGTGCGCGGTTTATGGGCGTTAGGGTGGGCGTGGCACTCTACTGAAACAAACTTGCGATGCGTAAGAAGCTCAGGAATCTGCACGCCAAATCTCAATAGCCTAGCTCCCATAGTTTCTGAGATCTCAGCGTTCATCCGGACAGACAGACAGACGGACAGACAGACGTGGCTAGATCGACTCGGCTTGTGATCCTGATCAAGAATATATATATGTCGGAGATGTATAAGAAGAAAGAAAATGTAAAAGAAACTGTAGAGCGTTAAGAAAGAGATAGAATAAAGAATAAAATAAACTAGTCACTAGGTTATTTGTGGTTCCTGTCATTTGCACAATTGCTGAGAGCGTGGATTGAGAACGAGAGAGAGTGTCGTCTCAGCCGAGTGTGGCGCGGTCATGGTCAAGGTCAAGGACTCTGAGAGAGAGAAGGACCAAAAAGGAATTGCAAATGAGAGAGAGAGAAAAGAAAGGAATTTGCAATTAGATGACGCGTGTCATTTTGACGTGTGTCAGAAGAAGCCGGCAGAAGGAAGCCGACTTCACTTTGCTTTTGATATCTGAACGGAGAAGACGTTGACCGCGACTCACTACGCAACTGCAGCAAAAATGCAAGAAGGAGACCAGCAAATGTCTCAGCCCCTGACATATACTTTATGGGGTCGGAAACGCTTCCTTCTGCCTGTTACATACTTTCCGACGAATCTAGTATATCCTTTTACTCTACGAGTAACGGGTATAATAACAAGGATGAACGCTATAGTCGAGTACCTCGACTATCAGATACCCGTTACTCAGCTAAATAGAGATATGCAAGTAGCAAAGCGAGATTAAAATGCTCCACCTACCGGCGGTATACTGATTTAAGCGTTATGGGCGTTAGAGTGGGCGTGTCAAATTTTTTTTGGACCAATCGATAGGTATTGACGAGACCAAAACATTTCAGTTCAAATTTGTTATCTAGCATAAAAATTGTGGGCGTCACAGGTTTTCGCGGTTTGTGGGCGTTTGAGTGGGCGTGGCATATTCGCGTAACAAACTTGCGCTGCGTATAAGGCTACGGAATCTAAATCAGAAATCCCAATTCTCTATCTTTGATAGTTTCCGAGGTATACAAATTCATATTTACGATTTTTTGAAGTTTGTGGGCGGTTTATGGGCGTTAGGGTGGGCGTGGCCAATTTTTTTGGGTCAATCGATAGGTGTTGATGATAACATTACATTTCAGTTAAAATTTTTATTCTAGCATCAAAACTGTAGGAGTAGGGGTCGGAAACGCTCCCTTCTGCCTGTTACATACTTTCCGACGAATCTAGTATACCCTTTTACTCTACGAGTAATGGGTATAATAACAAGGCAGAACGCTATAGTCGAGTACCTCGACTATCAGAAACCCGTTACTCAGCTAAATAGAGGTATGCAAGTAGCAAAGCGAGATTAAAATGCGCCACCTACCGGCGGTATACAGATTTAAGCGTTATGGGCGTTAGAGTGGGCGTGGCAAATTTTTGTTGGACCAATCGATAGGTATTGACGAGACCAATACATTTCAGTTAAAATTTTTTATCTAGCATAAAAACTGTAGGCGTCACAGGTTTTCACGGTTTGTGGGCGTTAGAGTGGGCGTGGCATATTTGCGTAAAAAACTTGCGCTGCGTATAAGGCTACGGAATCTAAATCAGAAATCCCAATTCTCTATCTTTGATAGTTTCCGAGGTATACACATTCATATTTACGATTTTTTGAAGTTTGTGCGCGGTTTATGGGCGTTAGGGTGGGCGTGGCACTCTACTGAAACAAACTTGCGATGCGTAAGAAGCTCAGGAATCTGCACGCCAAATCTCAATAGCCTAGCTCCCATAGTTTCCGAGATCTCAGCGTTCATCCGGACAGACAGACAGACGGACAGACAGACATGGCTAGATCGACTCGGCTTGTGATCCTGATCAAGAATATATATACTTTATGGGGTCGGAAACGCTTCCTTCTGCCTGTTACATACTTTCCGACGAATCTAGTATATCCTTTTACTCTACGAGTAACGGGTATAATAACAAGGATGAACGCTATAGTCGAGTACCTCGACTATCAGATACCCGTTACTCAGCTAAATAGAGATATGCAAGTAGCAAAGCGAGATTAAAATGCGCCACCTACCGGCGGTATACTGATTTAAGCGTTATGGGCGTTAGAGTGGGCGTGTCAAATTTTTTTTGGACCAATCGATAGGTATTGACGTGACCAATACATTTCAGTTCAAATTTGTTATCTAGCATAAAAATTGTGGGCGTCACAGGTTTTCGCGGTTTGTGGGCGTTTGAGTGGGCGTGGCATATTCGCGTAACAAACTTGCGCTGCGTATAAGGCTACGGAATCTAAATCAGAAATCCCAATTCTCTATCTTTGATAGTTTCCGAGGTATACACATTCATATTTACGATTTTTTGAAGTTTGTGGGCGGTTTATGGGCGTTAGGGTGGGCGTGGCCAATTTTTTTGGGTCAATCGATAGGTGTTGATGAGAACATTACATTTCAATTAAAATTTTTATTCTAGCATCAAAACTGTAGGAGTAGGGGTCGGAAACGCTCCCTTCTGCCTGTTACATACTTTCCGACGAATCTAGTATACCCTTTTAATAACGGGTATAATAACAAGGAAGAACGCTATATTCGAGTACCTCGACTATCAGATACCCGTTACTCAGCTAAATAGAGATATGCAAGTAGCAAAGCGAGATTAAAATGCGCCACCTACCGGCGGTATACAGACTTAACCGTTATGGGCGTTAGAGTGGGCGTGGCAAATTGATAACAAGGATAGCCAAATGGTCGGGTTTGCGCAGAAGAGTACGAGCTACTGAGAGAGTTGAACCAGGTCAAGCCGAAGGCACAAGTGTGGAACCAGGAGTGTTCTGTCATGGTGTGTGGCGCGGCTGACTGGTGAGACAAGTTTGATTTGACTCACTGTACGATGTGAGAAAGCGAGATAGCCTGCGAAACCGACATTTGATGACGCAATTTATAAAGTTGTGTGTGTATATTATTTGTTTGTTATTAAGAATGATGTTGAGAGATGTAAAAGATGAATAGAGAAATTAAGCAAGAATGATACCAACATAGTGTTACAGTATGCACACGAGGACGTGTGAAAGTCAGGATGGCCGTGTCGGAGATGTATAAGAAGAAAGAAAATGTAAAAGAAACTGTAGAGCGTTAAGAAAGAGATAGAATAAAGAATAAAATAAACTAGTCACTAGGTTATTTGTGGTTCCTGTCATTTGCACAATTGCTGAGAGCGTGGATTGAGAACGAGAGAGAGTGTCGTCTCAGCCGAGTGTGGCGCGGTCATGGTCAAGGTCAAGGACTCTGAGAGAGAGAAGGACCAAAAAGGAATTGCAAATGAGAGAGAAGGAAAAGAAAGGAATTTGCAATTAGATGACGTGTGTCATTTTGACGTGTGTCAGAAGAAGCCGGCAGAAGGAAGCCGACTTCACTTTGCTTTTGATATCTGAACGGAGAAGACGTTGACCGCGACTCACTACGCAACTGCAGCAAAAATGCAAGAAGGAGACCAGCAAATGTCTCAGCCCCTGACATATACTTTATGGGGTCGGAAACGCTTCCTTCTGCCTGTTACATACTTTCCGACGAATCTAGTATATCCTTTTACTCTACGAGTAACGGGTATAATAACAAGGATGAACGCTATAGTCGAGTACCTCGACTATCAGATACCCGTTACTCAGCTAAATAGACATATGCAAGTAGCAAAGCGAGTTTAAAATGCTCCACCTACCGGCGGTATACTGATTTAAGCGTTATGGGCGTTAGAGTGGGCGTGTCAAATTTTTTTTGGACCAATCGATAGGTATTGACGAGACCAATACATTTCAGTTCAAATTTGTTATCTAGCATAAAAATTGTGGGCGTCACAGGTTTTCGCGGTTTGTGGGCGTTTGAGTGGGCGTGGCATATTCGCGTAACAAACTTGCGCTGCGTATAAGGCTACGGAATCTAAATCAGAAATCCCAATTCTCTATCTTTGATAGTTTCCGAGGTATACAAATTCATATTTACGATTTTTTGAAGTTTGTGGGCGGTTTATGGGCGTTAGGGTGGGCGTGGCCAATTTTTTTGGGTCAATCGATAGGTGTTGATGATAACATTACATTTCAGTTAAAATTTTTATTCTAGCATCAAAACTGTAGGAGTAGGGGTCGGAAACGCTCCCTTCTGCCTGTTACATACTTTCCGACGAATCTAGTATACCCTTTTACTCTACGAGTAATGGGTATAATAACAAGGCAGAACGCTATAGTCGAGTACCTCGACTATCAGAAACCCGTTACTCAGCTAAATAGAGGTATGCAAGTAGCAAAGCGAGATTAAAATGCGCCACCTACCGGCGGTATACAGATTTAAGCGTTATGGGCGTTAGAGTGGGCGTGGCAAATTTTTGTTGGACCAATCGATAGGTATTGACGAGACCAATACATTTCAGTTAAAATTTTTTATCTAGCATAAAAACTGTAGGCGTCACAGGTTTTCACGGTTTGTGGGCGTTAGAGTGGGCGTGGCATATTTGCGTAAAAAACTTGCGCTGCGTATAAGGCTACGGAATCTAAATCAGAAATCCCAATTCTCTATCTTTGATAGTTTCCGAGGTATACACATTCATATTTACGATTTTTTGAAGTTTGTGCGCGGTTTATGGGCGTTAGGGTGGGCGTGGCACTCTACTGAAACAAACTTGCGATGCGTAAGAAGCTCAGGAATCTGCACGCCAAATCTCAATAGCCTAGCTCCCATAGTTTCCGAGATCTCAGCGTTCATCCGGACAGACAGACAGACGGACAGACAGACATGGCTAGATCGACTCGGCTTGTGATCCTGATCAAGAATATATATACTTTATGGGGTCGGAAACGCTTCCTTCTGCCTGTTACATACTTTCCGACGAATCTAGTATATCCTTTTACTCTACGAGTAACGGGTATAATAACAAGGATGAACGCTATAGTCGAGTACCTCGACTATCAGATACCCGTTACTCAGCTAAATAGAGATATGCAAGTAGCAAAGCGAGATTAAAATGCGCCACCTACCGGCGGTATACTGATTTAAGCGTTATGGGCGTTAGAGTGGGCGTGTCAAATTTTTTTTGGACCAATCGATAGGTATTGACGAGACCAATACATTTCAGTTCAAATTTGTTATCTAGCATAAAAATTGTGGGCGTCACAGGTTTTCGCGGTTTGTGGGCGTTTGAGTGGGCGTGGCATATTCGCGTAACAAACTTGCGCTGCGTATAAGGCTACGGAATCTAAATCAGAAATCCCAATTCTCTATCTTTGATAGTTTCCGAGGTATACACATTCATATTTACGATTTTTTGAAGTTTGTGGGCGGTTTATGGGCGTTAGGGTGGGCGTTGCCAATTTTTTTGGGTCAATCGATAGGTGTTGATGAGAACATTACATTTCAGTTAAAATTTTTATTCTAGCATCAAAACTGTAGGAGTAGGGGTCGGAAACGCTCCCTTCTGCCTGTTACATACTTTCCGACGAATCTAGTATACCCTTTTAATAAAGGGTATAATAACAAGGAAGAACGCTATATTCGAGTACCTCGACTATCAGATACCCGTTACTCAGCTAAATAGAGATATGCAAGTAGCAAAGCGAGATTAAAATGCGCCACCTACCGGCGGTATACAGACTTAACCGTTATGGGCGTTAGAGTGGGCGTGGCAAATTTTTTTTGGACCAACCGATAGGTATAGACGAGACTAATACATTTCAGTTAAAATTTTTTATCTAGCATAAAAATTGTGGGCGTCACAGGTTTTCGCGGTTTGTGGGCGTTAGAGTGGGCGTGGCATATTTGCGTAAAAAACTGGCGCTGGGTATAAGGCTACGGAATCTAAATCTTAAATCCGAATTCTCTATCTTTGATGGTTTCCGAGATATCCACGTTCATATTAACGATTTTTTGAAGTTTGTGGGCGGTTTATGGGCGTTAGGGTGGGCGTGGCCAACTTTTTTTGGGTTAATCGATAGGTATGATGAGAACATTCCATTTCAGTTAAAACTGTTATTCTAGCATCAAAACTGTAGGAGCCACAGTTTTGGGCGGCTTGTGGGCGTTAGAGTGGGCGTGGCACTCTACTGAAACAAACTTGCGCTGCGTAAGAAGCTCAGGAATCTGCACGCCAAATCTCAATAGCCTAGCTCCCATTGTTTCCGAGCTCTCAGCGTTCATCCGGACAGACATACAGACGGACAGACGGACATGGCTACATCGACTCGGCTAGTGATCCTGATCAAGAATATATATACTTTATGGGGTCGGAAACGCTTCCTTCTGCCTGTTACATACTTTCCGACGAATCTAGTATACCCTTTTACTCTACGAGTAACGGGTATAATAACAAGGAAGAACGCTATAGTCGAGTACCTCGACTATCAGAAACCCGTTACTCAGCTAAGTAGAGGTATGCAAGTAGCAAAGCGAGATTAAAATGCGCCACCTACCGGCGGTATACAGATTTAAGCGTTATGGGCGTTAGAGTGGGCGTGGCCATTTTTTGTTGGACCAATCGATTGGTATTGACGAGACCAATACATTTCAGTTAAAATTTTTTATATAGCATAAAAACTGTAGGCGTCACAGGTTTTCACGGTTTGTGGGCGTTAGAGTGAGCGTGGCATATTTGCGTAAAAAACTTGCGCTGCGTATAAGGCTACGGAATCTAAATCTTAAATCCGAATTCTCTATCTTTGATGGTTTCCGAGATATCCACGTTCATATTTACGATTTTTTGAAGTTTGTGCGCGGTTTATGGGCGTTAGGGTGGGGTGGCACTCTACTGAAATAAACTTGCGCTGCGTAAGAAGCTCAGGAATCTGCACGCCAAATCTCAATAGCCTAGCTCCTATTGTTTCCGAGATCTCAGCGTTCATCCGGACAGACATACAGACGGACAGACGGGCATGGCTACATCGACTCGGCTAGTGATCCTGATCAAGAATATATATACTTTATGGGGTCGAAAACGCTTCCTTCTGCCTGTTACATACTTTCCGACGAATCTAGTATACCCTTTTATTCTACGAGTAACGGGTATAAAAGCAAGGATGAACGAGTACCTCGACTATCAGATACCCGTTACTCAGCTAAATAGAGATATGCAAGTAGCAAAGCGAGATTAAAATGCGCCACCTACCGGCGGTATACTGATTTAAGCGTTATGGGCGTTAGAGTGGGCGTGTCAAATTTTTTTTGGACCAATCGATAGGTATTGACGAGACCAATACATTTCAGTTCAAATTTGTTATCTAGCATAAAAATTGTGGGCGTCACAGGTTTTCGCGGTTTGTGGGCGTTAGAATGGGCGTGGCATATTCTCGTAACAAACTTGCGCTGCGTATAAGGCTACGGAATCTGAATCTGAAATCCCAATTCTCTATCTTTGATAGTTTCCGAGGTATACACATTCATATTTACGATTTTTTGAAGTTTGTGGGCGGTTTATGGGCCTTAGGGTGGGCGTGGCCAATTTTTTTGGGTCAATCGATAGGTGTTGATGATAACATTACTTTTCAGGTAAAATTTTTATTCTAGCATCAAAACTGTAGGAGTAGGGGTCGGAAACGCTCCCTTCTGCCTGTTACATACTTTCCGACGAATCTAGTATACCCTTTTACTCTACGAGTAACGGGTATAATAACAAGGCAGAACGCTATAGTCGAGTACCTCGACTATCAGAAACCCGTTACCCAGCTAAATAGAGGCATGCAAGTAGAAAAGCGAGATTAAAATGCGCCACCTACCGGCGGTATACAGACTTAACCGTTATGGGCGTTAGACTGGGCGTGGCAATTTTTTGTTGGACCAATCGATTGGTATTGACGAGACCAATACATTTCAGTTAAAATTTTTTATATAGCATAAAAACTGTAGGCGTCACAGGTTTTCACGGTTTGTGGGCGTTAGAGTGAGCGTGGCATATTTGCGTAAAAAACTTGCGCTGCGTATAAGGCTACGGAATCTAAATCTTAAATCCGAATTCTCTATCTTTGATGGTTTCCGAGATATCCACGTTCATATTTACGATTTTTTGAAGTTTGTGCGCGGTTTATGGGCTTTAGGGTGGGCGTGGCACTCAGGAATCTGCACGCCAAATCTCAATAGCCTAGCTCCCATAGTTTCCGAGCTCTCAGCGTTCATCCGGACAGACATACAGACGGACAGACGGACATGGCTACATCGACTCGGCTAGTGATCCTGATCAAGAATACATATATTTTAGGGGGTCGGTAACGCTTCCTTCTGCCTGTTACATACTTTCCGACGAATCTAGTATACCCTTTTACTCTACGAGTAACGGGTATAATAACAAGGAAGAACGCTATATTCGAGTACCTCGACTATCAGATACCCGTTACTCAGCTCAATAGAGATATGCAAGTAGCAAAGCGAGATTAAAATGCGCCACCTACCGGCGGTATACAGACTTAACCGTTATGGGCGTTAGACTGGGCGTGGCAATTTTTTGTTGGACCAATCGATTGGTATTGACGAGACCAATACATTTCAGTTAAAATTTTTTATATAGCATAAAAACTGTAGGCGTCACAGGTTTTCACGGTTTGTGGGCGTTAGAGTGAGCGTGGCATATTTGCGTAAAAAACTTGCGCTGCGTATAAGGCTACGGAATCTAAATCTTAAATCCGAATTCTCTATCTTTGATGGTTTCCGAGATATCCACGTTCATATTTACGATTTTTTGAAGTTTGTGCGCGGTTTATGGGCGTTAGGGTGGGCGTGGCACTCTACTGAAACAAACTTGCGCTGCGTAAGAAGCTCAGGAATCTGCACGCCAAATCTCAATAGCCTAGCTCCTATTGTTTCCGAGATCTCAGCGTTCATCCGGACAGACATACAGACGGACAGACGGGCATGGCTACATCGACTCGGCTAGTGATCCTGATCAGGAATATATATACTTTATGGGGTCGAAAACGCTTCCTTCTGCCTGTTACATACTTTCCGACGAATCTAGTATACCCTTTTATTCTACGAGTAACGGGTATAAAAGCAAGGATGAACGAGTACCTCGACTATCAGATACCCGTTACTCAGCTAAATAGAGATATGCAAGTAGCAAAGCGAGATTAAAATGCGCCACCTACCGGCGGTATACTGATTTAAGCGTTATGGGCGTTAGAGTGGGCGTGTCAAATTTTTTTTGGACCAATCGATAGGTATTGACGAGACCAATACATTTCAGTTCAAATTTGTTAACTAGCATAAAAATTGTGGGCGTCACAGGTTTTCGCGGTTTGTGGGCGTTAGAATGGGCGTGGCATATTCTGTAACAAACTTGCGCTGCGTATAAGGCTACGGAATCTAAATCTGAAATCCCAATTCTCTATCTTTGATAGTTTCCGAGGTATGCACATTCATATTTACGATTTTTTGAAGTTTGTGGGCGGTTTATGGGCCTTAGGGTGGGCGTGGCCAATTTTTTTGGGTCAATCGATAGGTGTTGATGATAACATTACTTTTCAGGTAAAATTTTTATTCTAGCATCAAAACTGTAGGAGTAGGGGTCGGAAACGCTCCCTTCTGCCTGTTACATAATTTCCGACGAATCTAGTATACCCTTTTACTCTACGAGTAACGGGTATAATAACAAGGCAGAACGCTATAGTCGAGTACCTCGACTATCAGAAACCCGTTACTCAGCTAAATAGAGGCATGCAAGTAGAAAAGCGAGATTAAAATGCGCCACCTACCGGCGGTATACAGATTTAAGCGATATGGGCGTTAGAGTGGGCGTGGCAAATTTTTGTTGGACCAATCGATAGGTATTGACGAGACCAATACATTTCAGTTAAAATTTTTTATCTAGCATAAAAACTGTAAGCGTCACAGGTTTTCACGGTTTGTGGGCGTTAGAGTGGGCGTGGCATATTCGCGTAACAAACTTGTGTTGCGTATAAGGCTACGGAATCTAAATCTTAAATCCGAATTCTCTATCTTTGATGGTTTCCGAGATATCCACGTTCATATTTACGATTTTTTGAAGTTTGTGCGCGGTTTATGGGCGTTAGGGTGGGCGTGGCACTCAGGAATCTGCACGCCAAATCTCAATAGCCTAGCTCCCATAGTTTCCGAGATCTCAGCGTTCATCCGGACAGACAGACAGACGGACAGACGGACATGGCTAGATCGACTCGGCTAGTGATCCTAATCAAGAATACATATATTTTAGGGGGTCGGTAACGCTTCCTTCTGCCTGTTACATACTTTCCGACGAATCTAGTATACCCTTTTACTCTACGAGTAACGGGTATAATAACAAGGAAGAACGCTATATTCGAGTACCTCGACTATCAGATACCCGTTACTCAGCTAAATAGAGATATGCAAGTAGCAAAGCGAGATTAAAATGCGCCACCTACCGGCGGTATACAGACTTAATCGTTATGGG
Organism: Drosophila suzukii; assembly: GCF_043229965.1. Lineage (NCBI taxonomy): Eukaryota > Metazoa > Arthropoda > Insecta > Diptera > Drosophilidae > Drosophila > Drosophila suzukii. The sequence goes on from NC_092085.1 coordinate 5,941,112, forward strand.
CGTTAGACTGGGCGTGGCAAATTTTTTTTTGGACCAACCGATAGGTATAGACGAGACCAATACATTTCAGTTAAAATTTTTTATCTAGCATAAAAATTGTGGGCGTCGCAGGTTTTCGCGGTTTGTGGGCGTTAGAGTGGGCGTGGCATATTTGCGTAAAAAACTTGCGCTGCGTATAAGGCTACGGAATCTAAATCTTAAATCCGAATTCTCTATCTTTGATGGTTTCCGAGGTATCCACGTTCATATTTACGATTTTTTGAAGTTTGTGGGCGGTTTATGGGCGTTAGGGTGGGCGTGGCCAACTTTTTTTGGGTTAATCGATAGGTATTGATGAGAACATTCCATTTCAGTTAAAACTGTTATTCTAGCATCAAAACTGTAGGAGCCACAGTTTTGGGCGGTTTGTGGGCGTTAGAGTGGGCGTGGCACTCTACTGAAACAAACTTGCGCTGCGTAAGAAGCTCAGGAATCTGCACGCCAAATCTCAATAGCCTAGCTCAAATTGTTTCCGAGATCTCAGCGTTCATCCGGACAGACATACAGACGGACAGACGGACATGGCTACATCGACTCGGCTAGTGATCCTGATCAAGAATATATATACTTTATGGGGTCGGAAACGCTTCCTTCTGCCTGTTACATACTTTCCGACGAATCTGGTATACCCTTTTACTCTACGAGTAACGGGTATAATAACAAGGAAGAACGCTATAGTCGAGTACCTCGACTATCAGAAACCCGTTACTCAGCTAAGTAGAGGTATGCAAGTAGCAAAGCGAGATTAAAATGCGCCACCTACCGGCGGTATACAGATTTAAGCGTTATGGGCGTTAGAGTGGGCGTGGCAATTTTTTGTTGGACCAATCGATAGGTATTGACGAGACCAATACATTTCAGTTAAAATTTTTTATCTAGCATTAAAACTGTAGGCGTCACAGGTTTTCACGGTTTGTGGGCGTTAGAGTGGGCGTGGCATATTTGCGTAAAAAACTTGCGCTGCGTATAAGGCTACTGAAACTAAATCTTAAATCCGAATTCTCTATCTTTGATGGTTTCCGAGATATCCACGTTCATATTTACGATTTTTTGAAGTTTGTGCGCGGTTTATGGGCGTTAGGGTGGGCGTGGCACTCTACTGAAACAAACTTGCGCTGCGTAAGAAGCTCAGGAATCTGCACGCCAAATCTCAATAGCCTAGCTCCCATTGTTTCCGAGATCTCAGCGTTCATCCGGACAGACATACAGACGGACAGACGGACATGGCTACATCGACTCGGCTAGTGATCCTGATCAAGAATATATATACTTTATGGGGTCGGAAACGCTTCCTTCTGCCTGTTACATACTTTCCGACGAATCTAGTATACCCTTTTACTCTACGAGTAACGGGTATAATAACAAGGAAGAACGCTAAAGTCGAGTACCTCGACTATCAGAAACCCGTTACTCAGCTAAGTAGAGGTATGCAAGTAGCAAAGCGAGATTAAAATGCGCCACCTACCGGCGGTATACAGATTTAAGCGTTATGGGCGTTAGAGTGGGCGTGGCAATTTTTTGTTGGACCAATCGATAGGTATTGACGAGACCAATACATTTCAGTTAAAATTTTTTATCTAGCATAAAAACTGTAGGCGTCACAGGTTTTCACGGTTTGTGGGCGTTAGAGTGGGCGTGGCATATTTGCGTAAAAAACTTGCGCTGCGTATAAGGCTACGGAATCTAAATCTTAAATCCGAATTCTCTATCTTTGATGGTTTCCGAGATATCCACGTTCATATTTACGATTTTTTGAAGTTTGTGCGCGGTTTATGGGCGTTAGGGTGGGCGTGGCACTCTACTGAAACAAACTTGCGATGCGTAAGAAGCTCAGGAATCTGCACGCCAAATCTCAATAGCCTAGCTCCCATAGTTTCCGAGATCTCAGCGTTCATCCGGACAGACAGACAGACGGACAGACAGACATGGCTAGATCGACTCGGCTTGTGATCCTGATGAAGAATATATATACTTTATGGGGTCGGAAACGCTTCCTTCTGCCTGTTACATACTTTCCGACGAATCTAGTATATCCTTTTACTCTACGAGTAACGGGTATAATAACAAGGATGAACGCTATAGTCGAGTACCTCGACTATCAGATACCCGTTACTCAGCTAAATAGAGATATGCAAGTAGCAAAGCGAGATTAAAATGCTCCACCTACCGGCGGTATACTGATTTAAGCGTTATGGGCGTTAGAGTGGGAGTGTCAAATTTTTTTTGGACCAATCGATAGGTATTGACGAGACCAATACATTTCAGTTCAAATTTGTTATCTAGCATAAAAATTGTGGGCGTCACAGGTTTTCGCGGTTTGTGGGCGTTTGAGTGGGCGTGGCATATTCGCGTAACAAACTTGCGCTGCGTATAAGGCTACGGAATCTAAATCAGAAATCCCAATTCTCTATCTTTGATAGTTTCCGAGGTATACAAATTCATATTTACGATTTTTTGAAGTTTGTGGGCGGTTTATGGGCGTTAGGGTGGGCGTGGCCAATTTTTTTGGGTCAATCGATAGGTGTTGATGATAACATTACATTTCAGTTAAAATTTTTATTCTAGCATCAAAACTGTAGGAGTAGGGGTCGGAAACGCTCCCTTCTGCCTGTTACATACTTTCCGACGAATCTAGTATACCCTTTTACTCTACGAGTAATGGGTATAATAACAAGGCAGAACGCTATAGTCGAGTACCTCGACTATCAGAAACCCGTTACTCAGCTAAATAGAGGTATGCAAGTAGCAAAGCGAGATTAAAATGCGCCACCTACCGGCGGTATACAGATTTAAGCGTTATGGGCGTTAGAGTGGACGTGGCAAATTTTTGTTCGACCAATCGATAGGTATTGACGAGACCAATACATTTCAGTTAAAATTTTTTATCTAGCATAAAAACTGTAGGCGTCACAGGTTTTCACGGTTTGTGGGCGTTAGAGTGGGCGTGGCATATTTGCGTAAAAAACTTGCGCTGCGTATAAGGCTACGGAATCTAAATCAGAAATCCCAATTCTCTATCTTTGATAGTTTCCGAGGTATACACATTCATATTTACGATTTCTTGAAGTTTGTGCGCGGTTTATGGGCGTTAGGGTGGGCGTGGCACTCTACTGAAACAAACTTGCGATGCGTAAGAAGCTCAGGAATCTGCACGCCAAATCTCAATAGCCTAGCTCCCATAGTTTCCGAGATCTCAGCGTTCATCCGGACAGACAGACAGACGGACAGACAGACATGGCTAGATCGACTCGGCTTGTGATCCTGATCAAGAATATATATACTTTATGGGGTCGGAAACGCTTCCTTCTGCCTGTTACATACTTTCCGACGAATCTAGTATATCCTTTTACTCTACGAGTAACGGGTATAATAACAAGGATGAACGCTATAGTCGAGTACCTCGACTATCAGATACCCGTTACTCAGCTAAATGGAGATATGCAAGTAGCAAAGCGAGATTAAAATGCGCCACCTACCGGCGGTATACTGATTTAAGCGTTATGGGCGTTAGAGTGGGCGTGTCAAATTTTTTTTTGGACCAATCGATAGGTATTGACGAGACCAATACATTTCAGTTCAAATTTGTTATCTAGCATAAAAATTGTGGGCGTCACAGGTTTTCGCGGTTTGTGGGCGTTTGAGTGGGCGTGGCATATTCGCGTAACAAACTTTCGCTGCGTATAAGGCTACGGAATCTAAATCAGAAATCCCAATTCTCTATCTTTGATAGTTTCCGAGGTATACACATTCATATTTACGATTTTTTGAAGTTTGTGGGCGGTTTATGGGCGTTAGGGTGGGCGTGGCCAATTTTTTTGGGTCAATCGATAGGTGTTGATGAGAACATTACATTTCAGTTAAAATTTTTATTCTAGCATCAAAACTGTAGGAGTAGGGGTCGGAAACGCTCCCTTCTGCCTGTTACATACTTTCCGACGAATCTAGTATACCCTTTTAATAACGGGTATAATAACAAGGAAGAACGCTATATTCGAGTACCTCGACTATCAGATACCCGTTACTCAGCTAAATAGAGATATGCAAGTAGCAAAGCAAGATTAAAATGCGCCACCTACCGGCGGTATACAGATTTAAGCGTTATGGGCGTTAGAGTGGCCGTGGCAATTTTTTGTTGGACCAATCGATAGGTATTGACGAGACCAATACATTTCAGTTAAAATTTTTTATATAGCATAAAAACTGTAGGCGTCACAGGTTTTCACGGTTTGTGGGCGTTAGAGTGAGCGTGGCATATTTGCGTAAAAAACTTGCGCTGCGTATACGGTTACGGAATCTAAATCTTAAATCCGAATTCTCTATCTTTGATGGTTTCCGAGATATCCACGTTCATATTTACGATTTTTTGAAGTTTGTGCGCGGTTTATGGGCGTTAGGGTGGGCGTGGCACTCTACTGAAACAAACTTGCGCTGCGTAAGAAGCTCAGGAATCTGCACGCCAAATCTCAATAGCCTAGCTCCTATTGTTTCCGAGATCTCAGCGTTCATCCGGACAGACATACAGACGGACAGACGGACATGGCTACATCGACTCGGCTAGTGATCCTGATCAAGAATATATATACTTTATGGGGTCGAAAACGCTTCCTTCTGCCTGTTACATACTTTCCGACGAATCTAGTATACCCTTTTACTCTACGAGTAACGGGTATAATAACAAGGAAGAACGCTATAGTCGATTACTTCGACTATCAGAAATTCGTTACTCAGCTAAGTAGAGGTATGCAAGTAGCAAAGCGAGATTAAAATGCGCCACCTACCGGCGGTATACAGATTTAAGCGTTAGAGTGGGCGTGGCAATTTTTTGTTGGACCAATCGATAGGTATTGACGAGACCAATACATTTCAGTTAAAATTTTTTATCTAGCATAAAAACTGTAGGCGTCACAGGTTTTCACGGTTTGTGGGCGTTAGAGTCGGCGTGGCATATTTGCGTAAAAAACTTGCGCTGCGTATAAGGCTACGGAATCTAAATCTTAAATCCGAATTCTCTATCTTTGATGGTTTCCGAGATATCCACGTTCATATTTACGATTTTTTGAAGTTTGTGCGCGGTTTATGGGCGTTAGGGTGGGCGTGGCACTCTACTGAAACAAACTTGCGATGCGTAAGAAGCTCAGGAATCTGCACGCCAAATCTCAATAGCCTAGCTCCCATAGTTTCCGAGATCTCAGCGTTCATCCGGACAGACAGACATGGCTAGATCGACTCGGCTTGAGATCCTGATCAAGAATATATATACTTTATGGGGTCGGAATTGCTTCCTTCTGCCTGTTACATACTTTCCGACGAATCTAGTATATCCTTTTACTCTACGAGTAACGGGTATAATAACAAGGATGAACGTGTAACGAACTGATTTTGTATGTCTGCTCGCTACGAGATTCGTGCGGCTAGCTCAGAAGATTGTGCGTTCGTCCCACCAAATTTATATGACGTGATTGCCCGTAGATCAGTGAGAAAACAAAGTGTTCAAAGGGTAACAGTGGGATTTTTTCTCGTGGTATTGGTACAGCGGGTGTGTGGCTATGTTGGCTTCTGTATCTCCTTGTTCTGCTGCTGGTGCTCCTCCTTCTGGCTTGTCGACGCGTTGACTCGGCTTCCGCTTGGCTCCTGGGTCTCGGGACGCTCGTAGTGGCCGCCTCTGCTTGCTTGCCGACGCGTTGCCTCGGGGTCGCTTGTTGCGCCTTAGACCCGCAGAGAGTTCGGCCTTGTGGGCTTAGGGAAGCGTCACCGCTCTCAGACTAGGGTGAACAAGCCTTGCTCTCCAGGCTGACGCCTTTCGAGGCAATACCTGTCCCTTGCTCTGTCCCTGACGGTCCCGCTAGGTTCTTGCTCAGTTCGCGCTGACAGTCAAGGCTGCCGCCCGGAGGCTGTCTAGCGGTTCACTTAACTTTACGCCTAGCGCAGACGAACGTTCCACCCGGCTTCACCCTAATGCGTGACGTCCGCGACGCTCCTGCGCTCCCCAATGAGCTCCGCGCGGCGATGGTAACGTGGCTGCCGGAAATGTCTGCTGGCGTCGCTGTTGATGTCCTCTGCGCTGTCTTCTGACCAGTATCTCGTTGTTCTGGCGCTCGGGGAGCTGGGCGGTCGCTGCTCGGGAACTTCGCCGGTAATCGCAGGGCTCTCCAGGCTGCCGCCTCTTGAAACCGCAAATCGATCTACCGCTCGTCCGTCACGCCAGGTCCTGCTTGGTCGGGCAAGGTACGCTGGGTCGCAGACAACTTTCCTCCCCAAGCTGACGGCTCTTCGTCGTAGGACTCTTTTGCTTGTCTCTGACAGACCCGCCGGGCGACTCGCCAGGGTGTGGTCGTGCCAAAGTTAGAAAACAAACGCCTTGACTTAGCCGCGTGATGCCTTTCAGAACTCAGCCACCTGTGTCTCAATTCGGAGATTCCTGATGTCCTAATCCCGAACGTCTCGACGTGGCGATCTTGCTCCTTGTATGCTTCCCACGGCGCTGCTTCCGACGACTCGCTTGGTTGTAGCTCCCTCGTAGATTACTTGCTTGACTGATTGCCCACTTGGTACTTTGACTGATCTTGAAGGCTTGACTCCTCGTGATCGACTGATCCAGCTGCCAGCGCTCTGCGGCCTTATATAGGGCCTCCAAGCACCGTTATTTCCCTTTTTGCGCACGGCCCGCTGGATCTCTCCACTCTGGGTCCAAAGTTCGTGCCTCCTGGATGACAAACTTGTCCTTTATGTACCGCTTCCAATAGATGTTCCGCCCACTGCTGCCGTTCCGCTGATTCCCGTGCCGCTTGTGGCACGCCTGTGTGCCGCTCCACTGCCGAGATGTGGCACTTCCTCTCCCGGTCCAAAGTTCACGGGAGAGTCCAAAGTCCAGTGGAGTTCCGTTATCCCCTTCTGCATACGGCACTCTTGCTCTGCCCGCGAAGTCTCCATTCTCTCTCGATCTCCATCCTCGGTCTCCAATCTCTCTCGCTCTCCTTCATTGGTCTCCAAACTCTCTCGCTCTCCATCCTTGTTCTCCAATCTCTCTCGCTCTCCTTCATTGGTCTCCAAACTCTCTCGCTCTCCTTCGTTGGTCTCCAAACTCTCTCGATCTCCACCCTTGGTCTCCAAACTCTCTCGTTCTCCTCGCCACGCCGTTACTACGCGAATTCGCCGCGTATCTGGTAAGCGGCCGGCCATCTGCTGCTGCTTCTATTTGTGGGGAGTTATTCAACTCCTCACATTCCCCCCTTACTTCGGGAAACATTTAAGACTGGTTCCTACTCTCCGGCGTTTCCTTGCTTATCCTAGCCTTTGAGTCCTTGTGATTCCCGCGGCGCTCCCTCGTTGCTCCCTCGATGCTCCCTCGACGCTCTTAACTCCCTTGAGTTTCTACAGCGGGGGTCATCCGCCTCGTAGCAACTTTAAATCTCCCGCGCCGATATTTCCTGTGTTCCCACTGGGACATCGATACTCCTGGGCTATCGATCCCCAGCTCGCTGCTCATTGCTGCGTCTCACTCCTTTCCGTGTTTCCTCCGCCTGGTCACACCATTCGTGCGTGATCGATATTTATTCGCATATCGATACCGACGGTGCGACGTTGCCACCTGCTCGTTTGCGATATTTCCACCTTGGCCGATATTTCCATTGTCGTGTGCCCATCGATCGCACTATCGTCCAGTGCCAATCGATCGCCTATCGAGGCGCCCCCTTCCCTGGCTCGTGGTGATTTTGCAACTTTCATACTATGAAATTCATAGGTAAGTTTCTTTTGCATTTCCTTCACTCCTTTTCATCTCATCCTTTCGTCCTCTCTCGCCCTTTACTCGTCCTCTGTTGGCAGCATCTGACTCCACATTGGCAGCTTTTGAGAGCGGTTGCGTAGAGGACTTCGCATTCGCTTCGCAACCAGGACAGCCGGTAAGTATTTATGATGTCTTTCTGCTTCCTGCATTAAGCCCCCTTTAAATTTCAGGTTGCTGGTGCGGCCCATGCATGCCCCGTTCCTTTTCTTGTTTTTAGTCAACTGTTGGTGTGGTGCGTGTTTCTGTTTTTTTTTTTTTTTGTGACCAGCTGGCTACGGTGTAGATCTGATTCTGCACCGTCCTCCCCTTTTCCTCGGGTAACAACTAGACGAGCTCGTCCGGCGCATTCCGTATAGAATCTCCGGATGCTGCGGTGTATGTCTGGACTGCGCGTCTTGTGTTGCTTGTCTCCTTCCGCGCATACTCTCTTCTACGTTACCCGTATCCTTGTGCCGTTTTGTAAGTGTCCCTTCCGCCTGGCGTTATCGCGGATGACTCTGGCAACTGCCCGACGCTGAATCCTGTTGCCTTGCGGTCGGGATGACCATCCATCCCTATCCACGTCCTTGTGCCCTACCCTTATGGTTGACCTTTCTGCGTGGCGTGTGGATGACTCTCGCTTCGGCCTGACGCCTTATCCTGTGGCCTCGCAGTCTGGATCAACGTGTGATCCTTATCCATGTCCTTGTTCTATCCTGATTGTCCTTTCCGTGTGGCGTATGGATGACTCTCGCTTCGGCCTGACGCCTAATCCTGCCGCCTCGTACCCGTTGTTAGACATCTGATGTTTCTGCTGTCTGCTCGTTTACTTGTTGTTTGAGCTCGCCAACGTGAACTGTCTTTTCTTTCTTTGACTGTGTGTGGCGAATTTTGCAGATCACTGGAGAGACGAAATCTACAACCTGGTAAGGGCCATCATACCTCGGGGCTAGTTTTGCGGCGAAAACCGCATGCAAATCTCGCATTTTCGTACGTGGGCTCGGGCGTCTCTATGCATGCCTGGCCAGTAGTATCGGGCTGCCAACCGTGCAATTGTCCTTCGGCTTCCTACGTGTCCCGCGGACGGTGCGTCGTGGTTTTCCCTCAACACTGTTTCTCGTAGTGACTTCGGGACGCACATCTTCCATGACGCGACGTCTTCACTGCCTGCTCGGTGAGGTATGTTTCTGTACAGTGTCTCACCATCCATAACATAGTCCGGGTACTTCTGCGGTTGGGTCCTTATCTTTTCGCCCATGTCCTTGATCCAGCTGCACCCTCCTGAAGCTGTAGTTGCCGATGCCTCCTTTAAACCTCGTAGCGTTTCCGGTAGTGGTTGTCTTGATAATGCGTCGGCCACCACGTTTAGCTGGCCCTTTCTGTACGCTATCTCAAAGTCGTACTGTTGTAGCTCCAGGGCCCATCTGGCGATCCTTTCTGAAGGGCTTTCGATGCTGTTGAGCCACTTCAGGGCCATGTGGTCGGTTACTACTTTAAAGTGGTAACCTTCCAGATATGGCCTGAGCTTCCGGATCGCCCAGACGATCGCCAAGCACTCCTTCTCCGTCGTCGAGTAGTTCTTTTCCGCGCCGTTCAGTGTTCGGCTCGAGTAGGAGATTACTCTTTCGCCCTTTTCGGTGTCCTGGTTCAGTATCGCTCCGATGCCGTAGTCGCTGGCGTCTGTTTGCAGGATGAAAGTTCTACTGAAGTCCGGGCATGCTAGCACTGGATCTGCCACGAGTCTTGCCTTAACCTCCTCAAACGCCCTCTGGTGCTCTGGTGTCCACTCCCACTTACTGCCTTTGCGCAGCAGGTCGTTCAGGGGTTTGACGATTCTGGAAAAATCTGGTACAAACCGGCGGTACCACGACGCTACTCCTAGGTATTGCCGGAGCTCTTTGACAGTCGGTGGCGGTTCTAGTTCGGCGATGGCGGCTACTTTTTCTGGATCTGTTCCTATTCCCTCGCTAGTTACTCGATGACCCAGGTACAGCAGCTCCTTTTTGAAGAATTGGCATTTTTCTGGATTCAGCCTCAGATTTGCCTCCTTTAGACGCCGGAACACTTCCCTCAGGTTTCTTTTGTGTTCTTCCAGCGTGCGACCGATCACTATTATGTCATCCTGGTAAGCGAATGCGTGAGGTGACATCTCGGGGCCAATTACTTGGTCCAAGACTCGCTGAAACGTTGCCGACGCCGAGTAAAGTCCGAACGGCATTACCCTCCACTGAAACAGACCTTTGCCTGGTACCGTAAATGCTGTATATTGCCTGCTACTTTCTTCTAGTGGGATCTGCCAGTATCCATCCTTCAGGTCCAAACTGCTGATGTACCGCGCTTCTCTTAGTTGATCTAGGATGTAGTTTATGCGGGGCATTGGGTAGGCATCCTTCACTGACTTCGCGTTGATCTGCCTGAAGTCGACACATAGTCTCCACTTGCCTGTCTTCTTTTTCACCATCACGATGGGGGAGCTGTATGGGCTCTTTGAATGCTCTATGAACCCCATTTGGAGAAGCTCGTCCACCTTTGCGTTGATTTTCCCTTGAATTTTTGGGTTCTTTGGGTAGTATCTCTGCTTGACTGGCTTGTCGTCCTTCATTTTGATCTGGTGTTCTGCCATATTCGATGTTCCCGACATTGTGCTGAAGTCTGCCAGCTCTGTTTCAAGGAACGCTGTAGTATCGTCCAACTCGTTTACTTGTTGAACGACTGCTACTGATAGCTTCTCCTCGAGCCATCCATTGTGTCGGTTCCTGGCTGGTATTATTATTTCGTGTCCAGCACACCTTATCTCGGTTCCGACTTGTTTCAGGAAGTTCCATCCCAACACTAATGGATCCACTACCCCGGGTAAAATCAACAGGCTCATGGTCACTTGTTTGTTGCCGAATTTGACCTCCACCTCGAGCTGCGCATTAATTCCGCCGCACCTTCCATCTGCCAACCTAACTTGCCGTCTCGTCCTTGTAATCTTTCCTAGAGCAGCGATATTGTCCGCCAATTCTTCGCTAACGAAGCTTGCCGTTGCTCCGGTGTCGATTGTGGCTTTGTAGCTTTTCCCACCAATCATCACAGCTGCGGACAACTGCTGCTCCTCCTCGATTAGCTCGCCCGTTAGTTTGCAGAGGTGGCATTGTGCGATCCCCGCTCGCCTCTCTGCGGCTGAGATCGCTGGCCATTTCCCGATCGTTGGCAGCAAACGACGCTCCTAACACCCACCTTGCCGCATATCCAGCAAAACAGCAGCCGCTGGTTACGACATCCTCTAGCCCAGTGTCCGTTCCCACCGCATTTCCGACAGGCCTCCTGCGGGTCTGTGGCATCTTGTGGCCTCTGTGTGTTGCTCGGCGGCCTCCACAAGGTATTGTTTGGCTGTCTCTGTTGCTGTGGGGGTGGTGTCCCATGACCTCCGCGTGGTGCGTCTGTTGCCTGCTGTCGTCTGGCTTGGTGTGGTGGTGACCATTGGTCGTTTCCTCGTATGTCCTGGTTATCTGTCTCCTCGCATCTTCTGCATGTCACCTGTGTTGGTGACGCCGACTTGGTCCTTGAGAACTTGTTCTCCTGTGCGAAAACTTCCCGTTCCTTTTCAAGTTCTTCGGACTCGTCTGCTAATATCATCAGCGTGTCCAGGTCCGACACTTTGTATGCCCTTAGGAAGATTCTTAGACTAGGGGTGCAGTTTTCCTTGATAATCCTTAGGGTCTCTTTAGCGGAGTAATTAAGTGGCCTCACCATCGTCTGCATGTCGATCATGTAGTCCTTGAACGACTCGCTGAAGCCTTGCTTCCTTTGCCGGACCTGGTCCGCCAGCCTGGTGAAGAAATCTCTTGGCAGGAAATATGTGTGGAAACTTTCAATGAATTCTGCCCAAGTTCTCCACTGCTTATTGTTGGCGATGAACCATTTCAAGGCCCTTCCTTTTAGCAACTCCGGCATCGCTCGAGGGATCATATCAAGCTCCAAACCGTACGTGTTGGCGGACCATTCTACCTGCTCCAGGAACTCGAATGGTTTTTCCGCCCCGTCGAACCTGAACGACCATTCACGGACCTGTTTAGCGACCTTTGCATAGTCCGACTGGCTTGGTCTCGGGGTTAGCGCTGCTGCTTTCTTTTCTTGGCTTGATTCTCTCCTGTGGGCCTCTTTTTGCATGTTGTCAATGCTCAGGCTTGCCACAAAGTTGTCCCCTTCAGCGTTCGTTAGCGTAATGCTTGGGCCAGCTCTGTCGTAGTATGTTGCCTCCAGCTCGGCCCAGATGTCGACGAGTTGTGGATCATTCTCTGAGTAGTATTCCGATAGTGCCTTCCTCATGTCGTCTAGCCTGCCCTCCAGGGCGACATTGAGCCTCTGTGCGACATGGGCGAAGTCTTCCTTCTTGAGGCGGTAAATCCACTTCTTTCCCATTTTTACTGTGCTGTTCTCACTGTTGGGACAATCACGCTGGGCGCCAGATGTAACGAACTGATTTTGTATGTCTGCTCGCTACGAGATTCGTGCGGCTAGCTAAGAAGATTGTGCGTTCGTCCCACCAAATTTATATGACGTGATTGCCCGTAGATCAGTGAGAAAACAAAGTGTTCAAAGGGTAACAGTGGGATTTATTCTCGTGGTATTGGTACAGCGGGTGTGTGGCTATGTTGGCTTCTGTATCTCCTTGTTCTGCTGCTGGTGCTCCTCCTTCTGGCTTGTCGACGCGTTGACTCGGCTTCCGCTTGGCTCCTGGGTCTCGGGACGCTCGTAGTGGCCGCCTCTGCTTGCTTGCCGACGCGTTGCCTCGGGGTCGCTTGTTGCGCCTTAGACCCGCAGAGAGTTCGGCCTTGTGGGCTTAGGGAAGCGTCACCGCTCTCAGACTAGGGTGAACAAGCCTTGCTCTCCAGGCTGACGCCTTTCGAGGCAATACCTGTCCCTTGCTCTGTCCCGGACGGTCCCGCTAGGTTCTTGCTCAGTTCGCGCTGACAGTCAAGGCTGCCGCCCGGAGGCTGTCTAGCGGTTCACTTCACTTTACGCCTAGCGCAGACGAACGTTCCACCCGGCTTCACCCTAATGCGTGACGTCCGCGACGCTCCTGCGCTCCCCAATAAGCTCCGCGCGGCGATGGTAACGTGGCTGCCGGAAATGTCTGCTGGCGTCGCTGTCGATGTCCTCTGCGCTGTCTTCTGACCAGTATCTCGTTGTTCTGGCGCTCGGGGAGCTGGGCGGTCGCTGCTCGGAAACTTCGCCGGTAATCGCAGGGCTCTCCAGGCTGCCGCCTCTTGAAACCGCAAATCGATCTACCGCTCGTCCGTCACGCCAGGTCTTGCTTGGTCGGGCAAGGTACGCTGGGTCGCAGACAACTTTCCTCCCCAAGCTGACGGCTCTTCGTCGTAGGACTCTTTTGCTTGTCTCTGACAGACCCGCCGGGCGACTCGCCAGGGTGTGGTCGTGCCAAAGTTAGAAAACAAACGCCTTGACTTAGCCGCGTGATGCCTTTCAGAACTCAGCCACCTGTGTCTCAATTCGGAGATTCCTGATGTCCTAATCCCGAACGTCTCGACGTGGCGATCTTGCTCCTTGTATGCTTCCCACGGCGCTGCTTCCGACGACTCGCTTGGTTGTAGCTCCCTCGTAGATTACTTGCTTGACTGATTGCTCACTTGGTACTTTGACTGATCTTGAAGGCTTGACTCCTCGTGATCGACTGATCCAGCTGCCAGCGTTCTGCGGCCTTATATAGGGCCTCCAAGCACCGTTATTTCCCTTTTGCGCACGGCCCGCTGGATCTCTCCACTCTGGGTCCAAAGTTCGTGCCTTCTGGATGACCCACTTGTCCTTTATGTACCGCTTCCTGATTCCCGTGCCGCTTGTGGCACGCCTGTGTGCCGCTCCACTGCCGAGAAGTGGCACTTCCTCTCCCGGTCCAAAGTTCACGGGAGAGTCCAAAGTCCAGTGGAGTTCCGTTATCCCCTTCTGCATACGGCACTCTTGCTCTGCCCGCGAAGTCTCCATTCTCTCTCGATCTCCATCCTTGGTCTCCAATCTCTCTCGCTCTCCTTCATTGGTCTCCAAACTCTCTCGCTCTCCATCCTTGTTCTCCAATCTCTCTCGCTCTCCTTCATTGGTCTCCAAACTCTCTCGTTCTCCTCGCCACGCCGTTACTACGCGAATTCGCCGCGTATATGGTAAGCGGCCGGCCATCTGCTGCTGCTTCTATTTGTGGGGAGTTATTCAACTCCTCACAAACGCTATAGTCGAGTACCTCGACTATCAGATACCCGTTACTCAGCTAAATAGAGATATGCGAGTAGCAAAGCGAGATTAAAATGCGCCACCTACCGGCGGTATACTGATTTAAGCGTTATGGGCGTTAGAGTGGGCGTGTCAAATTTTTTTTGGACCAATCGATAGGTATTGACGAGACCAATACATTTCAATTCAAATTTGTTATCCAGCATAAAAATTGTGGGCGTCACAGGTTTTCGCGGTTTGTGGGCGTTTGAGTGGGCGTGGCATATTCGCGTAACAAACTTGCGCTGCGTATAAGGCTACGGAATCTAAATCAGAAATCCCAATTCCCTATCTTTGATAGTTTCCGAGGTATACACATTCATATTTACGATTTTTTGCAGTTTGTGGGCGGTTTATGGGCGTTAGGGTGGGCGTGGCCAATTTTTTTGGGTCAATTGATAGGTGTTGATGAGAACATTACATTTCAGTTAAAATTTTTATTCTAGCACCAAAACTGTAGGAGTAGGGGCCGGAAACGCTCCCTTCTGCCTGTTACATACTTTCCGACGAATCTAGTATACCCTTTTACTCTACGAGTAACGGGTATAATAACAAGGCAGAACGCTATAGTCGAGTACCTCGACTATCAGAAACCCGTTACTCAGCTAAATAGAGGTATGCAAGTAGCAAAGTGAGATTAAAATGCGCCACCTACCGGCGGTATACAGATTTAAGCGTTATGGGCGTTAGAGTGGGCGTGGCAAATTTTTGTTGGACCAATCGAGAGGTATTGACGAGACCAATACATTTCAGTTAAAATTTTTTTTTTTAGCATAAAAACTGTAGGCGTCACAGGTTTTCACGGTTTGTGGGCGTTAGAGTGGGCGCTGCGAATAAGGCTACGGAATCTAAATCTTTAATCCGAATTCTCTATCTTTGATGGTTTCCGAGATATCCACGTTCATATTAACGATTTTTTGAAGTTTGTGCGCGGTTTATGAGCGTTACGGTGGGCGTGGCACTCAGGAATCTGCACGCCAAATCTCAATAGCCTAGCTCCCATAGTTTCCGAGATCTCAGCGTTCATCCGGACAGACAGAAAGACGGACAGACGGACATGGCTAGATCGACTCGGCTAGTGATCCTGATCAAGAATACATATATTTTAGGGGGTCGGTAACGCTTCCCTCTGCCTGTTACATACTTTCCGACGAATCTAGTATACCCTTTTACTAACGGGTATAATAACAAGGAAGAACGCTATATTCGAGTACCTCGACTATCAGATACCCGTTACTCAGCTAAATAGAGATATGCAAGTAGCAAAGCGAGATTAAAATGCGCCACCTACCGGCGGTATACAGACTTAACCGTTATGGGCGATAGAGTGGGCGTGGCAAATTTTTTTTTTGGACCAATCGATAGGTATAGACGAGACCAATACATTTCAGTTAAAATTTTTTATCTAGCATAAAAATTGTGGGCGTCACAGGTTTTCGCGGTTTGTGGGCGTTAGAGTGGCGTAACAAACTTGCGCTGCGTATAAGGCTACGGAATCTAAATCTGAAATCCCAATTCTCTATCTTTGATAGTTTCCGAGGTATACACATTCATATTTACGATTTTTTGAAGTTTGTGGGCGGTTTATGGGCGTTAGGGTGGGCGTGGCAAACTTTTTTTTGGGTCAATTGAGATGATGAGAACATTACATTTCAGTTAAAATTGTTATTCTAGCATCAAAACTGTAGGAGCCACAGTTTTGGGCGGTTTGTGGGCGTTAGAGTGGGCGTGGCACTCTACTGAAACAAACTTGCGCTGCGTAAGAAGCTCAGGAATCTGCACGCCAAATCTCAATAGCCTAGCTCCCATTGTTTTCGAGATCTCAGCGTTCATCCGGACAGACAGACAGACGGACAGACGGACATGGCTACATCGACTCGGCTAGTGATCCTGATCAAGAATATATATACTTTATGGGGTCGGAAACGCTTCCTTCTGCCTGTTACATACTTTCCGACGAATCTAGTATACCCTTTTACTCTACGAGTAACGGGTATAATAACAAGGGAGAACGCGGTAGTCGAGTACCTCGACTATCAGAAACCCGTTACTCAGCTAAATAGAGATATGGAAGTAGCAAAGCGAGATTAAAATGCGCCACCTACCGGCGGTATACAGATTTAAGCGTTATGGGCGTTATAGTGGGCGTGGCAAATTTTTGTTGGACCAATCGATAGGTATAGACGAGACCAATACATTTCAGTTAAAATTTTTTATCTAGCATAAAAATTGTGGGCGTCACAGGTTTTCGCGGTTTGTAGGCGTTAGAGTGGGCGTGGCATATTCGCGTAACAAACTTGCGCTGCGTATAAGGCTACGGAATCTAAATCTGAAATCCAAATTCTCTATCTTTGATAGTTTCCGAGGTATACACATTCATATTTACGATTTTTTGAAGTTTGTGGGCGGTTTATGGGCGTTAGGGTGGGCGTGGAAAACTTTTTTTTGGGTCAATTGATAGGTATTGATGAGAACATTATATTTCAGTTAACATTATTATTCTAGCATCAAAACTGTAGGAGCAACAGTTTTGGGCGGTTTATGAGCGTTAGGGTGGGCGTGGCACTCAGGAATCTGCACGCCAAATCTCAATAGCCTAGCTCCCATAGTTTCCGAGATCTCAGCGTTCATCCGGACAGACAGACAGACGAACAGACGGACATGGCTAGATCGACTCGGCCAGTGATCCTGATCAAGAATATATATACTTTATGGGGTCGGAAACGCTTCCTTCTGCCTGTTACATACTTTCCGACAAATCTAGTATACCCTTTTACTCTACGAGTAACGGGTATAATAACAAGGAAGAACGCTATAGTCGAGTACCTCGACTATCAGATACCCGTTACTCAGCTAAATAGAGATATGCAAGTAGCAAAGCGAGATTAAAATGCGCCGCCTACCGGCGATATACAGATTTAAGCGTTATGGGCGTTAGAGTGGGCGTGGCAAATTTTTTTTGGACCAATCGATAGGTATTGACGAGACCAATACATTTCAGTTAAAATTTTTTATCTATTGGGGTCAATCGATAGGTATTGATGAGAACATTACATTTTAGTTAAAGTTTTTATACCCGTTACTCGTAGAGTAAAAGGGTATACTAGATTCGTCGGAAAGTATGTAACAGGCAGAAGGAAGCGTTTCCGACCCCACAAAGTATATATATTCTTGATCAGGATCACTAGCCGAGTCGATCTAGCCATGTCCGTCTGTCCGTCTGTCCGTCTGTCTATGATATGAACGTGGATATCTCAGAAACTATCAAAGATAGAGAATTGGGATTTCAGATTTAGATTCCGTAGCCTTATACGCAACGCAAGTTTGTTACGCGAATATGCCACGCCCACTCTAATGCGCCGCCTACCGGCGATATACAGATTTAAGCGTTATGGGCGTTAGAGTGGGCGTGGCAAATTTTTTTTGGACCAATCGATAGGTATTGACGAGACCAATACATTTCAGTTAAAATTTTTTATCTATTGGGGTCAATCGATAGGTATTGATGAGAACATTACATTTTAGTTAAAGTTTTTATACCCGTTACTCGTAGAGTAAAAGGGTATACTAGATTCGTCGGAAAGTATGTAACAGGCAGAAGGAAGCGTTTCCGACCCCACAAAGTATATATATTCTTGATCAGGATCACTAGCCGAGTCGATCTAGCCATGTCCGTCTGTCCGTCTGTCCGTCTGTCTATGATATGAACGTGGATATCTCGGAAACTATCAAAGATAGAGAATTGGGATTTCAGATTTAGATTCCGTAGCCTTATACGCAACGCAAGTTTGTTACGCGAATATGCCACGCCCACTCTAACGCCCACAAACCGCGAAAACCTGTGACGCCCACAATTTTTATGCTAGATAAAAAATTTTTACTGAAATGTATTGGTCTCGTCCGTCTGTATGTCTGTCCGGATGAACGCTGAGATCTCGGAAACTTGGTGTGCAGATTCTTGAGCTTCTTACGCAGCGCAATTTTGTTTCAGTAGAGTGCCACGCCCACTCTAACGCCCACAAACCGCCCAAAACTGTGCCTCCTACAGTTTTGATGCTAGATAGAAAATTTTAACTGAAATTTATTGGTCTCATCAATACCTATCGATTGACCCCAATAGATAAAAAATTTTAACTGAAATGTATTGGTCTCGTCAATACCTATCGATTGGTCCAAAAATAAATTTGCCACGCTCACTCTAACGCCCATAACGCTTAGATCTGTCTACCGCCGGTATGTGGCGCATTTTAATCTCGCTTAGCTGCTTGCATATCTCCATTTCCCTTTGAGTAACGGGTATCTGATAGTCGAGGTACTCGACTATAGCGTTCTTCCTTGTTTATTCTAGCATCAAAACTGTAGGAGCCACAGATTTGGGCGGTTTGTGGGCGTTAGAGTGGGCGTGGCACTCTACTGAAACAAACTTGCGCTGCGTAGGAAGCTCAGGAATCTGCACGCCAAATCTCAATAGCCTAGCTCCCATAGTTTCCGAGATCTCAGCGTTCATCCGGACAGACAGACAGAGGGACATGGCTAGATCGACTCGGCTAGTGATCCTGATCAAGAATATATATACTTTATGGGGTCGGAAACGCTTCCTTCTGCCTGTTACATACTTTCCGACGAGTAACGGGTATAATAACAAGGAAGAACGCTATAATCGAGTACCTCGACTATCAGATACCCGTTACTCAGCTAAATAGAGATATGCAAGTAGCAAAGCGAGATTAAAATGCGCCACCTACCGGCGATATACAGATTTAAGCGTTATGGGCGTTAGAGTGGGCGTGGCAAATTTTTTTTTGACCAATCGATAGGTATTGACGAGACCAATACATTTCAGTTAAAATTTTTTATCTAGCATAAAAATTGTGGGCGTCAGGTTTTTTGCGGTTTGTGGGCGTTAGAGTGGGCGTGGCATATTCGCGTAGCAAACTTGCGCTGCGTATAAGGCTACGGAATCTAAATCTGAAATCCCAATTCTCTGTCTTTGATAGTTTCCGAGATATCCACGTTCATATTTACGATTTTTTGAAGTTTGTGGGCGGTTTATGGGAGTTAGGGTGGCCGTGGCAAACTTTTTTTTGGGTCAATCGATAGGTATTGATGAGAACATTACATTTTAGTTAAACTTTTTTATTCTAGCATCAAAACTGTAGGAGCCACAGTCTTGGGCGGTTTGTGGGCGTTAGAGTGGGCGTGTCATATTCGCGTAACAAACTTGCGTTGCGTATATGGCTACGGAATCTAAATCTGAAATCCCAATTCTCTATCTTTGATAGTTTCCGAGATATCCACGTTCATATATACGATTTTTTGAAGTTTGTGGGCGGTTTATGGGCGTTAGGGTGGACGTGGCAAATTTTTTTTGGGTCAATCGACAGGTATTGATGAGAACATTACATTTTAGTTAAAATTTTTTATTCTAGCATCAAAACTGTAGGAGCCACAGTTTTGGGCGGTTTGTGGGCGTTAGAGTGGGCGTGGCACTCTACTGAAACAAACTTACGCTGCGTAAGAAGCTCAGGAATCCGCCCGCCAAATCTCAATGGCCTAGCTCCCATAGTTTCGAGATCTCAGCGTTCATCCGGACAGACATACAGACGGACGAGACCAATACATTTCAGTTAAAATTTTTTATCTAGCATAAAAATTGTGGGCGTCACAGGTTTTCGGGGTTTGTGGGCGTTAGAGTGGGCGTGGCAAATTCGCGTAACAAACTTACGTTGCGTATATGGCTACGGAATCTAAATCTGAAATCCCAATTCTCTATCTTTGATAGTTTCCGAAATATCCACGTTCATATATACGATTTTTTGAAGTTTGTGGGCGGTTTATGGGCGTTAGGGTGGGCGTGGCAAACTTTTTTTTGGGTCAATCGATAGGTATTGATGAGAACATTACATTTTAGTTAAAATTTTTTATTCTAGCATCAAAACTGTAGGAGCCACAGTTTTGGGCGGTTTGTGGGCGTTAGAGTGGGCGTGGCACTCTACTGAAACAAACTTGCGCTGCGTAGGAAGCTCAGGAATCTGCACGCCAAATCTCAATAGCCTAGCTCCCATAGATTCCGAGACCTCAGCGTTCATCCGGACAGACAGACAGACGGACAGACGGACATGGCTAGATCGACTCGGCTAGTGATCCTGATCAAGAATATATATACTTTATGGGGTCGGAAACGCTTCCTTCTGCCTGTTACATACTTTCCGACGAATCTAGTATACCCTTTTACTCTACGAGTAACGGGTATAATAACAAGGAAGAACGCTATAATCGAGTACCTCGACTATCAGATACCCGTTACTCAGCTAAATAGAGATATGCAAGTAGCAAAGAGAGATTAAAATGCGCCACCTACCGGCGATATAGAGATTTAAGCGTTATGGGCGTTAGAGTGGGCGTGGCAAATTTTTTTTTGGACCAATCGATAGGTATTGACGAGACCAATACATTTCAGTTAAAATTTTTTATGGCGTTAGAGTGGGCGTGGCATATTCGCGTAACAAACTTGCGCTGCGTATAAGGCTACGGAATCTAAATCTGAAATCCCAATTCTCTATCTTTGATAGTTTCCGAGATATCCACTTTCATATTTACGATTTTTTGAAGTTTGTGGGCGGTTTATGGGAGTTAGGGTGGGCGTGGCAAACTTTTTTTTGGGTCAATCGATAGGTATTGATGAGAACATTACATTTTAGTTAAAATTTTTTATTCTAGCATCAAAACTGTATGTCCCATAGTTTCGAGATCTCAGCGTTCATCCGGACAGACATACAGACGGACGAGACCAATACATTTCAGTTAAAATTTTTTATCTAGCATAAAAATTGTGGGCGTCACAGGTTTTCGCGGTTTGTGGGCGTTAGAGTGGGCGTGGCATATTCGCGTAACAAACTTGCGTTGCGTATAAGGCTACGGAATCTAAATCTGAAATCCCAATTCTCTATCTTTGATAGTTTCCGAAATATCCACGTTCATATATACGATTTTTTGAAGTTTGTGGGCGGTTTATGGGCGTTAGGGTGGGCGTGGAAAACTTTTTTTTGGGTCAATCGATAGGTATTGATGAGAACATTACATTTTAGTTAAAATTTTTTATTCTAGCATCAAAACTGTAGGAGCCACAGTTTTGGGCGGTTTGTGGGACAGACGGACAGACGGACATGGCTAGATCGACTCGGCTAGTGATCCTGATCAAGAATATATATACTTTATGGGGTCGGAAACGCTTCCTTCTGCCTGTTACATACTTTCCGACGAATCTAGTATACCCTTTTACTCTACAAGTAACGGGTATAATAACAAGGAAGAACGCTATAATCGAGTACCTCGACTATCAGATACCCGTTACTCAGCTAAATAGAGATATGCAAGTAGCAAAGCGAGATTAAAATGCGCCACCTACCGGCGATATACAGATTTAAGCGTTATGGGCGTTAGAGTGGGCGTGGCAAATTTTTTTTTGGACCAATCGATAGGTATTGACGAGACCAATACATTTCAGTTAAAATTTTTTATCTAGCATAAAAATTGTGGGCGTCAGGTTTTTGCGGTTTGTGGGCGTTAGAGTGGGCGTGGCATATTCGCGTAACAAACTTGCGCTGCGTATAAGGCTGCGGAATCTAAATCTGAAATCCCAATTCTCTATCTTTGATAGTTTCCGAGATATCCACTTTCATATTTACGATTTTTTGAAGTTTGTGGGCGGTTTATGGGAGTTAGGGTGGGCGTGGCAAACTTTTTTTTGGGTCAATCGATAGGTATTGATGAGAACATTACATTTTAGTTAAAATTTTTTATTCTAGCATCAAAACTGTATGTCCCATAGTTTCCGAGATCTCAGCGTTCATCCGGACAGACATACAGACGGACGAGACCAGACATTTCAGTTAAAATTTTTTATCTAGCATAAAAATTGTGGGCGTCACAGGTTTTCGCGGTTTGTGGGCGTTAGAGTGGGCGTGTCATATTCGCGTAACAAACTTGCGTTGCGTATAAGGCTACGGAATCTAAATCTGAAATCCCAATTCTCTATCTTTGATAGTTTCCGAGATATCCACGTTCATATATACGTTTATTTTTTGAAGTTTGTGGGCGGTTTATGGGCGGTACGGTGGGCGTGGCAAACTTTTTTTTGGGTCAATCGATAGGTATTGATGAGAACATTACATTTTAGTTAAAATTTTTTATTCTAGCATCAAAGCTGTAGGAGCCACAGTTTTGGGCGGTTTGTGGGCGTTAGAGTGGGCGTGGCACTCTACTGAAACAAACTTGCGCTGCGTAGGAAGCTCAGGAATCTGCACGCCAAATCTCAATAGCCTAGCTCCCATAGTTTCCGAGATCTCAGCGTTCATCCGGACAGACAGACAGACGGACGAGACCAATACATTTCAGTTAAAATTTTTTATCTAGCATAAAAATTGTGGGCGTCACAGGTTTTCGGGGTTTGTGGGCGTTAGAGTGGGCGTGGCAAATTCGCGTAACAAACTTGCGTTGCGTATAAGGCTACGGAATCTAAATCTGAAATCCCAATTCTCTATCTTTGATAGTTTCCGAAATATCCACGTTCATATATACGATTTTTTGAAGTTTGTGGGCGGTTTATGGGCGTTAGGGTGGGCGTGGCAAACTTTTTTTTGGGTCAATCGATAGGTATTGATGAGAACATTACATTTTAGTTAAAATTTTTTATTCTAGCATCAAAACTGTAGGAGCCACAGTTTTGGGCGGTTTGTGGGCGTTAGAGTGGGCGTGGCACTCTACTGAAACAAACTTGCGCTGCGTAGGAAGCTCAGGAATCTGCACGCCAAATCTCAATAGCCTAGCTCCCATAGATTCCGAGACCTCAGCGTTCATCCGGACAGACAGACAGACGGACAGACGGACATGGCTAGATCGACTCGGCTAGTGATCCTGATCAAGAATATATATACTTTATGGGGTCGGAAACGCTTCCTTCTGCCTGTTACATACTTTCCGACGAATCTAGTATACCCTTTTACTCTACGAGTAACGGGTATAATAACAAGGAAGAACGCTATAATCGAGTACCTCGACTATCAGATACCCGTTACTCAGCTAAATAGAGATATGCAAGTAGCAAAGCGAGATTAAAATGCGCCACCTACCGGCGATATAGAGATTTAAGCGTTATGGGCGTTAGAGTGGGCGTGGCAAATTTTTTTTTGCACCAATCGATAGGTATTGACGAGACCAATACATTTCAGTTAAAATTTTTTATGGCGTTAGAGTGGGCGTGGCATATTCGCGTAACAAACTTGCGCTGCGTATAAGGCTACGGAATCTAAATCTGAAATCCCAATTCTCTATCTTTGATAGTTTCCGAGATATCCACTTTCATATTTACGATTTTTTGAAGTTTGTGGGCGGTTTATGGGAGTTAGGGTGGGCGTGGCAAACTTTTTTTTGGGTCAATCGATAGGTATTGATGAGAACATTACATTTTAGTTAACATTTTTTATTCTAGCATCAAAACTGTATGTCCCATAGTTTCGAGATCTCAGCGTTCATCCGGACAGACATACAGACGGACGAGACCAATACATTTCAGTTAAAATTTTTTATCTAGCATAAAAATTGTGGGCGTCACAGGTTTTCGCGGTTTGTGGGCGTTAGAGTGGGCGTGGCATATTCGCGTAACAAACTTGCGTTGCGTATAAGGCTACGGAATCTAAATCTGAAATCCCAATTCTCTATCTTTGATAGTTTCCGAAATATCCACGTTCATATATACGATTTTTTGAAGTTTGTGGGCGGTTTATGGGCGTTAGGGTGGGCGTGGCAAACTTTTTTTTGGGTCAATCGATAGGTATTGATGAGAACATTACATTTTAGTTAAAATTTTTTATTCTAGCATCAAAACTGTAGGAGCCACAGTTTTGGGCGGTTTGTGGGACAGACGGACAGACGGACATGGCTAGATCGACTCGGCTAGTGATCCTGATCAAGAATATATATACTTTATGGGGTCGGAAACGCTTCCTTCTGCCTGTTACATACTTTCCGACGAATCTAGTATACCCTTTTACTCTACGAGTAACGGGTATAATAACAAGGAAGAACGCTATAATCGAGTACCTCGACTATCAGATACCCGTTACTCAGCTAAATAGAGATATGCAAGTAGCAAAGCGAGATTAAAATGCGCCACCTACCGGCGATATACAGATTTAAGCGTTATGGGCGTTAGAGTGGGCGTGGCAAATTTTTTTTTGGACCAATCGATAGGTATTGACGAGACCAATACATTTCAGTTAAAATTTTTTATCTAGCATAAAAATTGTGGGCGTCAGGTTTTTGCGGTTTGTGGGCGTTAGAGTGGGCGTGGCATATTCGCGTAACCAACTTGCGCTGCGTATAAGGCTGCGGAATCTAAATCTGAAATCCCAATTCTCTATCTTTGATAGTTTCCGAGATATCCACTTTCATATTTACGATTTTTTGAAGTTTGTGGGCGGTTTATGGGAGTTAGCGTGGGCGTGGCAAACTTTTTTTTGGGTCAATCGATAGGTATTGATGAGAACATTACATTTTAGTTAAAATTTTTTATTCTAGCATCAAAACTGTATGTCCCATAGTTTCCGAGATCTCAGCGTTCATCCGGACAGACATACAGACGGACGAGACCAATACATTTCAGTTAAAATTTTTTATCTAGCATAAAAATTGTGGGCGTCACAGGTTTTCGCGGTTTGTGGGCGTTAGAGTGGGCGTGTCATATTCGCGTAACAAACTTGCGTTGCGTATAAGGCTACGGAATCTAAATCTGAAATCCCAATTCTCTATCTTTGATAGTTTCCGAGATATCCACGTTCATATATACGTTTATTTTTTGAAGTTTGTGGGCGGTTTATGGGCGGTACTGTGGGCGTGGCAAACTTTTTTTTGGGTCAATCGACAGGTATTGATGAGAACATTACATTTTAGTTAAAATTTTTTATTCTAGCATCAAAGCTGTAGGAGCCACAGTTTTGGGCGGTTTGTGGGCGTTAGAGTGGGCGTGGCACTCTACTGAAACAAACTTGCGCTGCGTAGGAAGCTCAGGAATCTGCACGCCAAATCTCAATAGCCTAGCTCCCATAGTTTCCGAGATCTCAGCGTTCATCCGGACAGACAGACAGACGGACATGGCTAGATCGACTCGGCTAGTGATCCTGATCAAGAATATATATACTCTATCGGGTCGGAAACGCTTCCTTCTGCCTGTTACATACTTTCCGACGAATCTAGTATACCCTTTTACTCTACGAGTAACGGGTATAATAACAAGGAAGAACGCTATAATCGAGTACCTCGACTATCAGATACCCGTTACTCAGCTAAATAGAGATATGCAAGTAGCAAAGCGAGATTAAAATGCGCCACCTACCGGCGATATACAGATTTAAGCGTTATGGGCGTTAGAGTGGGCGTGGCAAATTTTTTTTTGGACCAATCGATAGGTATTGACGAGACCAATACATTTCAGTTAAAATTTTTTATCTAGCATAAAAATGGTGGGCGTCAGGTTTTTGCGGTTTGTGGGCGTTAGAGTGGGCGTGGCATATTCGCGTTACAAACTTGCGCTGCGTATAAGGCTACGGAATCTAAATCTGAAATCCCAATTCTCTATCTTTGATAGTTTCCGAGATATCCACTTTCATATTTACGATTTTTTGAAGTTTGTGGGCGGTTTATGGGAGTTAGGGTGGGCGTGGCAAACTTTTTTTTGGGTCAATCGATAGGTATTGATGAGAACATTACATTTTAGTTAAACTTTTTTATTCTAGCATCAAAACTGTATGTCCCATAGTTTCCGAGATCTCAGCGTTCATCCGGACAGACATACAGACGGACGAGACCAATACATTTCAGTTAAAATTTTTTATCTAGCACAAAAATTGTGGGCGTCACAGGTTTTCGCGGTTTGTGGGCGTTAGAGTGGGCGTGTCATATTCGCGTAACAAACTTGCGTTGCGTATAAGGCTACGGAATCTAAATCTGAAATCCCAATTCTCTATCTTTGATAGTTTCCGAGATATCCACGTTCATATATACGATTTTTTGAAGTTTGTGGGCGGTTTATGGGCGTTAGGGTGGGCGATATGTAACAGGCAGAAGGAAGCGTTTCCGACCCCATAAAGTATATATATTCTTGATCAGGATCACTAGCCGAGTCGATCTAGCCATGTCCGTCTGTCCGTCTGTCCGCCTGTCTGTCCGGATGAACGCTGAGATCTCGGAAACTATGGGAGCTAGGCTATTGGGATTTGGCGTAAAGATTCCTGAGCTTCTTACGCAGCGCAAGTTTGTTTCAGTAGAGTGCCACGCCTACTCCAACGCCCACAAACCGCCCAAAACTGTGGCTCCTATAGTTTTGATGCTAGAATAAAAAATTTTAACTAAAATGTAATGTTCTCATCAATACCTATCGATTGACCCAAAAAAAAGTTTGCCACGCCCACCCTAACTCCCATAAATCGCCCACAAACTTCAAAAAATCGAAAATATGAAAGTGGATATCTCGGAAACTATCAAAGATAGAGAATTGGGATTTCAGATTTAGATTCCGTAGCCTTATAAGCAACGCAAGTTTGTTACGCGAATATGCCACGCCCACTCTAACGCCCACAAACCGCAAAAACCTGACGCCCACAATTTTTATGCTAGATAAAAAATTTTAACTGAAATGTATTGGTCTCGTCAATACCTATCGATTGGTCCAAAAAAAAATTTGCCACGCCCACTCTAACGCCCATAACGCTTAAATCTGTATACCGCCGGTAGGTGGCGCAATTTAATCTCGCTTTGCTACTTGCATATCTCTATTTAGCCGAGTAACGGGTATCTGATAGTCGAGGTACTCGACTATAGCGTTCTTTCTTGTTTATTCTAGCATCAAAACTGTATGTCCCATAGTTTCCGAGATCTCAGCGTTCATCCGGACAGACATACAGACGGACGAGACCAATACATTTCAGTTAAAATTTTTTATCCAGCATAAAAATTGTGGGCGTCAGGTTTTTGCGGTTTGTGGGCGTTAGAGTGGGAGTGGCATATTCGCGTAACAAACTTGCGCTGCGTATAAGGCTACGGAATCTAAATCTGAAATCCCAATTCTCTATTTTTGATAGTTTCCGAGATATCCACTTTCATATTTACGATTTTTTGAAGTTTGTGGGCGGTTTATGGGAGTTAGGGTGGGCGTGGCAAACTTTTTTTTGGGTCAATCGATAGGTATTGATGAGAACATTACATTTTAGTTAAAATTTTT
Source organism: Drosophila suzukii (assembly GCF_043229965.1). Classification (NCBI taxonomy): domain Eukaryota; kingdom Metazoa; phylum Arthropoda; class Insecta; order Diptera; family Drosophilidae; genus Drosophila; species Drosophila suzukii. The sequence goes on from NC_092085.1 coordinate 5,968,459, forward strand.
TATTCTAGCATCAAAACTGTAGGAGCCACAGTTTTGGGCGGTTTGTGGGCGTTAGAGTGGGCGTGGCACTCTACTGAAACAAACTTACGCTGCGTAAGAAGCTCAGGAATCTGCCCGCCAAATCTGAATGGCCTAGCTCCCATAGTTTCGAGATCTCAGCGTTCATCCGGACAGACGTACAGACGTACAGACGTACAGACCAATACATTTCAGTTAAAATTTTTTATCTAGCATAAAAATTGTGGGCGTCAGGTTTTTGCGGTTTGTTGGCGTTAGAGTGGGCGTGGCATATTCGCGTAACAAACTTGCGCTGCGTATAAGGCTACGGAATCTAAATCTGAAATCCCAATTCTCTATCTTTGATAGTTTCCGAGATATCCACGTTCATATATACGATTTTTTGAAGTTTGTGGGCGGTTTATGGGCGTTAGGGTGGGCGTGGCAAACTTTTTTTTGGGCCAATCGATAGGTATTGATGAGAACATTACATTTTAGTTAAAATTTTTTATTCTAGCATCAAAACTGTAGGAGCCACAGTTTTGGGCGGTTTGTGGGCGTTAGAGTGGGCGCGGCACTCTACTAAAACAAACTTGCACTGCGTAGGAAGCTCAGGAATCTGCACGCCAAATCTCAATAGCCTAGCTCCCATAGTTTCCGAGATCTCAGCGTTCATCCGGACAGACAGACAGACGGACAGACGGACATGGCTAGATCGACTCGGCTAGTGATCCTGATCAAGAATATATATACTTTATGGGGTCGGAAACGCTTCCTTCTGCCTGTTACATACTTTCCGACGAATCTAGTATACCCTTTTACTCTACGAGTAACGGGTATAATAACAAGGAAGAACGCTATAATCGAGTACCTCGACTATCAGATACCCGTTACTCAGCTAAATAGAGATATGCAAGTAGCAAAGAGAGATTAAAATGCGCCACCTACCGGCGATATACAGATTTAAGCGTTATGGGCGTTAGAGTGGGCGTGGCAAATTTTTTTTTGGACCAATCGATAGGTATTGACGAGACCAATACATTTCAGTTAAAATTTTTTATCCAGCATAAAAATTGTGGGCGTCAGGTTTTTGCGGTTTGTGGGCGTTAGAGTGGGAGTGGCATATTCGCGTAACAAACTTGCGCTGCGTATAAGGCTACGGAATCTAAATCTGAAATCCCAATTCTCTATTTTTGATAGTTTCCGAGATATCCACTTTCATATTTACGATTTTTTGAAGTTTGTGGGCGGTTTATGGGAGTTAGGGTGGGCGTGGCAAACTTTTTTTTGGGTCAATCGATAGGTATTGATGAGAACATTACATTTTAGTTAAAATTTTTTATTCTAGCATCAAAACAGTATGTCCCATAGTTTCCGAGATCTCAGCGTTCATCCGGACAGACATACAGACGGACGAGACCAATACATTTCAGTTAAAATTTTTTATCTAGCATAAAAATTGTGGACGTTACAGGTTTTCGCGGTTTGTGGGCGTTAGAGTGGGCGTGGCATAAATCTGAAATCCCAATTCTCTATCTTTGATAGTTTCCGAGATATCCACGTTCATATATACGATTTTTTGAAGTTTGTGGGCGGTTTATGGGCGTTAGGGTGGGCGTGGCACACTTTTTTTTGGACCAATCGATAGGTATTGACGAGACCAATACATTTCAGTTAAAATTTTTTATCTCGCATAAAAATTGTGGGCGTCAGGTTTTTGCGGTTTGTTGGCGTTAGAGTGGGCGTGGCATATTCGCGTAACAAACTTGCTCTGCGTATAAGGCTACGGAATCTAAATCTGAAATCCCAATTCTCTATCTTTGATAGTTTCCGAGATATCCACGTTCATATATACGATTTTTTGAAGTTTGTGGGCGGTTTATGGGCGTTAGGGTGGGCGTGGCAAACTTTTTTTTGGGTCAATCGATAGGTATTGATGAGAACATTACATTTTAGTTAAAATTTTTTATTCTAGCATCAAAACTGTAGGAGCCACAGTTTTGGGAGGTTTGTGGGCGTTAAGTGGGCGTGGCACTCTACTGAAACAAACTTGCGCTGCGTGGGAAGCTCAGGAATCTGCACGCCAAATCTCAATAGCCTAGCTCCCATAGTTTCCGAGATCTCAGCGTTCATCCGGACAGACAGACAGACGGACAGACAGACATGGCTAGATCGACTCGGCTAGTGATCCTGATCAAGAATATATATACTTTATGGGGTCGAAAACGCTTCCTTCTGCCTGTTACATACTTTCCGACGAATCTAGTATACCCTTTTACTCTACGAGTAACGGGTATAATAACAAGGAAAAACGCTATAATCGAGTACCTCGACTATCAGATACCCGTTACTCAGCTAAATAGAGATATGCAAGTAGCAAAGCGAGATTAAAATGCGCCACCTACCGGCGATATACAGATTTAAGCGTTATGGGCGTTAGAGTGGGCGTGGCAAATTTTTTTTGGACCAATCGATAGGTATCGACGAGACCAATACATTTCAGTTAAAATTTTTTATCTAGCATAAAAATTGTGGGCGTCAGGTTTTTGCGGTTTGTGGGCGTTAGAGTGGGCGTGGCATATTCGCGTAACAAACTTGCGCTGCGTATAAGGCTACGGAATCTAAATCTGAAATCCCAATTCTCTATCTTTGATAGTTTCCAAGATATCCACTTTCATATTTACGACTTTTTGAAGTTTGTGGGCGGTTTATGGGAGTTAGGGTGGGCGTGGCAAACTTTTTTTTGGGTCAATCGATAGGTATTGATGAGAACATTACATTTTAGTTAAAATTTTTTATTCTAGCATCAAAACTGTATGTCCCATAGTTTCCGAGATCTCAGCGTTCATCCGGACAGACATACAGACGGACGAGACCAATACATTTCAGTTAAAATTTTATATCTAGCATAAAAATTGTGGGCGTCACAGGTTTTCGCGGTTTGTGGGCGTTAGAGTGGGCGTGTCATATTCGCGTAACAAACTTGCGTTGCGTATAAGGCTACGGAATCTAAATCTGAAATCCCAATTCTCTATCTTTGATAGTTTCCGAGATATCCACGTTCATATATACGATTTTTTGAAGTTTGTGGGCGGTTTATGGGCGTTAGGGTGGGCGATATGTAACAGGCAGAAGGAAGCGTTTCCGACCCCATAAAGTATATATATTCTTGATCAGGATCACTAGCCGAGTCGATCTAGCCACGTCCGTCTGTCCGTCTGTCCGTCTGTCTGTCCGGATGAACGCTGAGATCTCGGAAACTATGGGAGCTAGGCTATTGGGATTTGGCGTGAAGATTCCTGAGCTTCTTACGCAGCGCAAGTTTGTTTCAGTAGAGTGCCACGCCCACTCCAACGCCCACAAACCGCCCAAAACTGTGGCTCCTACAGTTTTGATGCTAGAATAAAAATTTTAACTGAAATGTAATGTTCTCTTCAATACCTATTGATTGACCCAAAAAAAGTTTGCCACGCCCACCTTAACGCCCATAAACCGCCCACAAACTTCAAAAAATCGTAAATATGAACGTGGATATCTCGGAAACTATCAAAGATAGAGAATTGGGATTTCAGATTTAGATTCCGTAGCCTTATACGCAGCGCAAGTTTGTCACAAACCGCGAAAACCTGAGACGTCCACAATTTTTATGCTAGGTAAAAAATTTTAACTGGAATGTATTGGTCTTGCCACGCCCACTCTAACGCCCATAACGCTTAAATCTTTATATCGCCGGTAGGTGGCGCATTTTAATCTCGCTTTGCTACTTGCATATCTCTATTTAGCTGAGTAACGGGTATCTGATAGTCGAGGTACTCGATTATAGCGTTCTTCCTTGTTATTATACCCGTTACTCGTAGAGTAAAAGGGTATACTAGATTCGTCGGAAAGTATGTAACAGGCAGAAGGAAGCGTTTCCGACCCCATAAAGTATATATATTCTTGATCAGGATCACTAGCCGAGTCGATCTAGCCATGTCCGTCTGTCCGTCTGTCCGTCTGTCTGTCTGTCCGGATGAACGCTGAGATCTCGAAACTATGGGAGCTAGGCCATTGAGATTTGGCGGGCAGATTCCTGAGCTTCTTACGCAGCGTAAGTTTGTTTCAGTAGAGTGCCACGCCCACTCTAACGCCCACAAACCGCCCAAAACTGTGGCTCCTACAGTTTTGATGCTAGAATAAAAAATTTTAACTAAAATGTAATGTTCTCATCAATACAACCAAAAAACTTTTTTTTGGGTCAATCGATAGGTATTGATGAGAACATTACATTTTAGTTAAAATTTTTTATTCTAGCATCAAAACTGTAGGAGCCACAGTTTTGGGCGGTTTGTGGGCGTTAGAGTGGGCGTGGCACTCTACTGAAACAAACTTACGCTGCGTAAGAAGCTCAGTTTTTTGGGTCAATCGATAGGTATTGATGAGAACATTACATTTTAGTTAAAATTTTTTATTCTAGCATCAAAACTGTATGTCCCATAGTTTCCGAGATCTCAGCGTTCATCCGGACAGACATACAGACGGACGAGACCAATACATTTCAGTTAAAATTTTTTTTCTAGCATAAAAATTGTGGGCGTCACAGGTTTTCGCGGTTTGTGGGCGTTAGAGTGGGCGTGTCATATTCGCGTAACAAACTTGCGTTGCGTATAAGGCTACGGAATCTAAATCTGAAATCCCAATTCTCTATCTTTGATAGTTTTCGAGATATCCACGTTCATATATACGATTTTTTGAAGTTTGTGGGCGGTTTATGGGCGTTAGGGTGGGCGTGGCAAACTTTTTTTTGGGTCAATCGATAGGTATTGATGAGAACATTACATTTTAGTTAAAATTTTTTATTCTAGCATCAAAACTGTAGGAGCCACAGTTTTGGGCGGTTTGTGGGCGTTAGAGTGGGCGTGGCACTCTACTGAAACAAACTTACGCTGCGTAAGAAGCTCAGGAATCTGCCCGCCAAATCTCAATGGCCTAGCTCCCATAGTTTTGAGATCTCAGCGTTCAGACGTACAGACGGACGAGACCAATACATTTCAGTTAAAATTTTTTATCTAGCATAAAAATTGTGGACGTCACAGGTTTTCGCGGTTTGTGGGCGTTAGAGTGGGCGTGGCATATTCGCGTAACAAACTTGCGTTGCTTATAAGGCTACGGAATCTAAATCTGAAATCCCAATTCTCTATCTTTGATAGTTTCCGAGATATCCACGTTCATATATACGATTTTTTGAAGTTTGTGGGCGGTTAATGGCGTTAGGGTGGTTAGGGTTTTTCGCGGTTTGTGGGCGTTAGAGTGGGCGTGTCATATTCGCGTAACAAACTTGCGTTGCGTATAAGGCTATGGAATCTAAATCTGAAATCCCAATTTTCTATCTTTGATAGTTTCCGAGATATCCACGTTCATATATACGATTTTTTGAAGTTTGTGGGCGGTTTATGGGCGTTAGGGTGGGCGTGGCAAACTTTTTTTTGGGTCAATCGATAGGTATTGATGAGAACATTACATTTTAGTTAAAATTTTTTATTCTAGCATCAAAACTGTAGGAGCCACAGTTTTGGGCGGTTTGTGGGCGTTAGAGTGGGCGTGGCACTCTACTGAAACAAACTTACGCTGCGTAAGAAGCTCAGGAATCTGCCCGCCAAATCTCAATGGCCTAGCTCCCATAGTTTCGAGATCTCAGCGTTCAGACGTACAGACGGACGAGACCAATACATTTCAGTTAAAATTTTTTATCTAGCATAAAAATTGTGGACGTCACAGGTTTTCGCGGTTTGTGGGCGTTAGAGTGGGCGTGGCATATTCGCGTAACAAACTTGCGTTGCTTATAAGGCTACGGAATCTAAATCTGAAATCCCAATTCTCTATCTTTGATAGTTTCCGAGATATCCACGTTCATATATACGATTTTTTGAAGTTTGTGGGCGGTTAATGGCGTTAGGGTGGTTAGGGTGGTTAGGGTTTTGAAGTTTGTGGGCGGTTTATGGGCGTTAGGGTGGGCGTGGCAAACTTTTTTTTGGGTCAATCGATAGGTATTGATGAGAACATTACATTTTAGTTAAAATTTTTTATTCTAGCATCAAAACTGTAGGAGCCACATTTTTGGGCGGTTTGTGGGCGTTAGAGTGGGCGTGGCACTCTACTGAAACAAACTTGCGCTGCGTAGGAAGCTCAGGAATCTGCACGCCAAATCTCAATAGCCTAGCTCCCATAGTTTCCGAGATCTCAGCGTTCATCCGGACAGACAGACTGACGGACAGACGGACAGACGGACAGACGGACTCGGCTAGATGGACTCGGCTAGTGATCCTGATCAAGAATATATATACTTTATGGGGTCGGAAACGCTTCCTTCTGCCTGTTACATAATTTCCGACGAATCTAGTATACCCTTTTACTCTACGAGTAACGGGTATAATAACAAGGAAGAACGCTATAATCGAGTACCTCGACTATCAGATACCCGTTACTCAGCTAAATAGAGATATGCAAGTAGCAAAGCGAGATTAAAATGCGCCACCTACCGGCGATATACAGATTTAAACGTTATGGGCGTTAGAGTGGGCGTGGCAAATTTTTTTTGGACCAATCGATAGGTATTGACGAGACCAATACATTTCAGTTAAAACTTTTTATCTAGCATAAAAATTGTGGGCGTCAGGTTTTTGCGGTTTGTGGGCGTTAGAGTGGGCGTGGCATATTCGCGTAACAAACTTGCGCTGCGTATAAGGCTACGGAATCTAAATCTGAAATCTCAATTCTCTATCTTTGATAGTTTCCGAGATATCCACGTTCATATTTACGATTTTTTGAAGTTTGTGGGCGGTTTATGGGAGTTAGGGTGGGCGTGGCAAACTTTTTTTTGGGTCAATCGATAGGTATTGATGAGAACATTACATTTTAGTTAAAATTTTTTATTCTAGCATCAAAACTGTATGTCCCATAGTTTCCGAGATCTCAGCGTTCATCCGGACAGACATACAGACGGACGAGACCAATACATTTCAGTTAAAATTTTTTTTCTAGCATAAAAATTGTGGGCGTCACAGGTTTTCGCGGTTTGTGGGCGTTAGAGTGGGCGTGTCATATTCGCGTAACAAACTTGCGTTGCGTATAAGGCTACGGAACCTAAATCTGAAATCCCAATTTTCTATCTTTGATAGTTTCCGAGATATCCACGTTCATATATACGATTTATTGAAGTTTGTGGGCGGTTTATGGGCGTTAGGGTGGGCGTGGCAAACTTTTTTTTGGGTCAATCGATAGGTATTGATGAGAACATTACATTTCAGTTAAAATTTTTTATTCTAGCATCAAAACTGTAGGAGCCACAGCTGTGGGCGGTTTGTGGGCGTTAGAGTGGGCGTGGCACTCTACTGAAACAAACTTACGCTGCGTAAGAAGCTCAGGAATCTGCCCGCCAAATCTCAATGGCCTAGCTCCCATAGTTTCGAGATCTCAGCGTTCATCCGGACAGACGTACAGACGGACGAGACCAATACATTTCAGTTAAAATTTTTTATCTAGCATAAAAATTGTGGACGTCACAGGTTTTCGCGGTTTGTGGGCGTTAGAGTGGGCGTGGCATATTCGCGTAACAAACTTGCGTTGCGTATAAGGCTACGGAATCTAAATCTGAAATCCCAATTCTCTATCTTTGATAGTTTCCGAGATATCCACGTTCATATATACGATTTTTTGAAGTTTGTGGGCGGTTTATGGGCGTTAGGGTGGGCGTGGCACACTTTTTTTTGGACCAATCGATGGGTATTGACGAGACCAATACATTTCAGTTAAAATTTTTTATCTAGCATAAAAATTGTGTGCGTCAGGTTTTTGCGGTTTGTGGGCGTTAGAGTGGGCGTGGCATATTCGCGTAACAAACTTGCGCTGCGTATAAGGCTACGGAATCTAAATCTGAAATCCCAATTCTCTATCTTTGATAGTTTCCGAGATATCCACGTTCATATATACGATTTTTTGAAGTTTGTGGGCGGTTTATGGGCGTTAGGGTGGGCGTGGCAAACTTTTTTTTGGGTCAATCGATAGGTATTGATGAGAACATTACATTTTAGTTAAAATTTTTTATTCTAGCATCAAAACTGTAGGAGCCACAGTTTTGGGCGGTTTGTGGGCGTTAGAGTGGGCGCGGCACTCTACTGAAACAAACTTGCGCTGCGTAGGAAGCTCGGGAATCTGCACGCCAAATCTCAATAGCCTAGCTCCCATAGTTTCCGAGATCTGAGCGTTCAACCGGACAGACAGACAGACGGACAGACGGACATGGCTAGATCAACTCGGCTAGTGATCGTGATCAAGAATATATAAATTATTTGATTATCCGTGCCGGCTGGCGGCTCCTCCGCGGCAGGGGTAGAGCCGGTAGGTGATATATCCGTAGGGGGGTGGCAGTAGAGTACTGCCCGCTGATTGATTGTTGGCGGCCACCAAGATTGGCAGCCACAGCGGAGTCGGGTGGTAGCTTCGACTCCCTTGCTTCTTTCGAAGTATACGGTGGGAGATACTTATCTCCGATGTCACGGCCCTTAAGGCACGATAACCAAACTCAATAATCAAAGTAATATAACGGCTAAGGCCGGAGTTTTATGAACGAGCTGAAGCTCTTTATTTCCAATCCAAATTAAAACTAACTTAAGATTGAACAAAAACTCATGCATAGCCGGATGCCCGTGGCAGACCGCTGACCTTGCACATTTTGCAAAAGTCATACGATCGTTGTCAGCCAATGAAAGGGAATGGTACAATGTGCTGGCTCAGCTCTAGGGCCAATAAGTCGGACCCGACTTAGGGAGGACCATGCATGAGGGAGAAATGTAATTGTTTGTGCCTAACCGAAGTAGACACTTCCGGGTCACACCGCGGGACAAGGGGGTAATGAGCACTTGTCGCTGGCACGGGGACGCTTTGATGGCAGGACGATCGCGTCGCGGCAATGGTAACGATGGTTACTACGATGCCGGACCACAGGCGATGCTAGAGCTGCGCTGAGGGTGAGCTAACGTGGTTAGCTGTTAGTTGAGATAGTGTATTACGAGCCCTATTCCCAGATATAGGAAGTAGAACCGCGGAGTTAAGAGGTGTGTTGATAACTGTTTTATTCTTCATTTGGAACATGTTTATATACTACTTGGAACACGGAAGTTTAGTGTAATGATTAGTGAAGTAAGCTATATTCTAAAGTAGATCAGGGAATAATGATTATGGTAGCAGTTTGCGTAGTTGGCTTTGCGTAGTTGGCTGACACTGCAAAATGTGCTGACTGCATTGGCCGGTCAGTGTGCCGTTGAGTCGGTGAGACGGTGAGTTAGTGAGACATATAATATGCTGATCAGCAATTCTCATATGCAGTGGGTGCTACTGAGCGCCTGGTACTGTTCCCAAACTTGGCTACTGCTTGATTTGTTGGGTGTGGTCATGTTGAGTACCTTTGGGTACGAACATTCTCCCCCCCATTGAGGGGTACCCTCAATTAGGTCGTGATGTCGGTCAGCCCTTGACCGAATTGTATCGGAAGCACCTAACAAATCATTGACCAAGGTGGATCGTTCCTTCAACTGAGGTTCATGTTTGTGATTCAGGTCCTTCACATCTTCTTGATGCTGCTTAACACTCCCCTTTGCGATAAAATTGACATTACCGTGGGGACTGAAATTGTGCCCTCGTAGAACTCGATCATTTGGCACGTCTATGGTATGTGGACGTTCTGCAACAAAACTAAGATCTTTCTTGGTTAAGTTTAGAAATGGTGAACCAAAGTCAGCCTTCTTGTAGGTTTCAAATTGATGAGAAGTCGGTTCTATATTCATCGGATTTTTATCTTTTGTTGGCTCATAAGCAGCGTTCGGTACTGCAAAATCACCTCTGCCTTCTACCAAAATAGGGTTGATTTCCGTATCAGATGAGGTTTCTTTATTGAGATAACCTGTGATTACATAACCAAGCCTAGTGCCTTGTGCCAAGGGTTTATTAGGTCCTAGTTTAAGAAGTTCACCGGTTATTACACGAGAATACACCTCAGACCCTAAAGTTAGGTCAATGGGTCCAGGTTGCCGAAAGTCAGGATCTGCTAATGGCAGTCCCTCGGGAATATTAAGATCGGTTGTAATCGGTACTGACGGTTGGTCTGTAATGACTGTGGGCATAATAAATACCTCTAATAGTTTTTCAAACCCTGATGTACAGGATGAGAGCTTTAGTGTTGATCTAATTGCTGTTGATATCTTTCCTCCGATTCCAGATATTTCAATCGGTGAACCTTCCTTAAGAGATAGCAGATCTGCCATTCTCCTTGAGATAAGATTCACCTGTGATCCACCATCTATTACAGCGCGACATGTTTGTAACTGACCGTTTGGCCCTTGTAATGAGACCTTCGCGGTCGCGAGCAGAGTATATCCTCCTACGTTGTCGTAGCCTGCAATGGTTACTGCGCCGGCCACTGGATTGCTAGTTGGTCCTTTGTGTAACAGTGAATGGTGCCGTTGCTGGCAGACTCGACAATTGGTCGGTGATCCACAGTTTTCAACCATATGAGCTGTAGACAAACAATTTGTGCATGCTCCTATTTGAATAATGGCTTGGCGCCGTGTTTTGGGGTCCATTTCCTGGAACCGGCTACATGCTCTAAGATTATGTGGTCCTAGGTGACAAATCTTACAGCTCTCTTCGTTGTGAACTGACTGATGGCGTAGTGTTGCTGTAGGTTGAGCGCTTATCGTCTCCAGCATGCAAGCGCGCCGTTCAATAAACGTTAGTACACTCCTTAACGTTGGAATTTCCGTTGGTGCATCCGCTGAATTTTCTAGAGCAGCTAGAGATTGCTGGTCTAGTTTTCTTCTGATAAGAAAACACAGGATTGGATCCCAGGATTTTGTGCTGATATCGAGGTTTTTAAGAGTACTCATTGAGTTTTTTATAGTGTCATGTAAGGCCCTTAGTTGGCGCGAGGAGCCGTCTATAGGCCTATGGTCAATAATTTTTGCTATGGCGGCGAATACTAATATTTTGCCGTTCTGGTACCTGGCCTTCAACCGCAACCAGGTGTCGTCATAGCCACCCTGTGAGAAGGCTGTGTCTGTCAAGACGTTCCTCGCTTCACCACGAAGCGAACTCTGTAGAATATGTAGCTTTTGACTGGCCGAATATGGTTTGTTATGTACTAATTCCACAAAGAGATCATGGAACCGTGGCCAGTCTAGATACTCGCCGTTGAACTCCGGAATGCTAATTGGCGGAAGTGCCAAGTTTAGGCTCATTGGCGCGTCGTTTTCTCGTAGCAGGTTCATTTCGTATTCCTCGTATAATGTGTGGAATTGGGCTAGCTCTGCTTCTGCCAGAGCTGCGGCCCCAGGTGTGCTATCCAATTCGTCGTGGGCTTGCCTCAGTAACGCCCAATGGAGATCCAGGTGCCTTTGTAGAGCTGGGGTGACGGTTGGGGCGTTCGAGGCTAATGTTAATGAAGACTCTAATTCGTTGCATCTTCTCTGCAACTGTCGGATCACTTTGTCAACTGCGGAATCTCCTTTGACTTGATCTCTTGTTGTGAGCTTTATGTTGGCCGAAGTTCGTCTGGGGGCCTTCGGAAGCCCGCTTCCAGTCGGCATGTTGTCCAGAAAGATATTCTGATATTTTTCGACCAGCTCTTTAAGTGCTACTAGTCGTGAAGAGTACTCACTTCCAGTGGGTAATGCCGCTTGCTGGACTTCTTCATCTAGGTCGCAAAACTGCTGCCAGAGATCGTTTAACTGATTTAGCTTACCGGAATAATAGCCGTCTCGGTGGCGTCGGTCGGCAGAATCCTTGCCATAATTCTTAATGAGCTGTTGGATTTTCCCTTGCAGCTCATTTTGGGTGTCTAGTAATCGATTGTGTAAATCGATTCTTGTGTGACTTGTTTCCTCAATGAATGAAGTAGACATATTGTGTGTCTTGGAAACAAAGAATCTTGTGAAGCTGGATGAAGCTAAGTATCCTGTGAAGCTGGATGAAGCTGAGTATCCTGTGAAGCTGGATGAAGCTGAAGTTCCTGTGACGCTGGAAGAAGAAGCGTATCCTGTGAAGCTGGATGAAGCTGAAGTTCCTGTGACGCTGGAAGAAGAAGCGAATCCTGTGAAGCTGGATTAAGCTGAAGTTCCTGTGACGCTGGAAGACGAAGCGTATCCTGTGAAGCTGGATTAAGCTGAAGTTCCTGTGACGCTGGAAGAAGAAGCGTATCCTGTGAAGCTGGATTAAGCTGAAGTTCCTGTGACGCTGGAAGAAGAAGCGTATCCTGTGAAGCTGGATTAAGCTGAAGTTCCTGTGACGCTGGAAGACGAAGCGTATCCTGTGAAGCTGGATTAAGCTGAAGTTCCTGTGACGCTGGAAGACGAAGCGTATCCTGTGAAGCTGGATTAAGCTGAAGTTCCTGTGACGCTGGAAGACGAAGCGTATCCTGTGAAGCTGGATTAAGCTGAAGTTCCTGTGACGCTGGAAGAAGAAGCGAATCCTGTGAAGCTGGATTAAGCTGAAGTTCCTGTGACGCTGGAAGACGAAGCGTATCCTGTGAAGCTGGATTAAGCTGAAGTTCCTGTGACGCTGGAAGAAGAAGCGTATCCTGTGAAGCTGGATTAAGCTGAAGTTCCTGTGACGCTGGAAGAAGAAGCGTGTCCTGTGAAGCTGGATTAAGCTGAAGTTCCTGTGACGCTGGAAGACGAAGCGTATCCTGTGAAGCTGGATAAAGCTGAAGTTCCTGTGACGCTGGAAGACGAAGCGTATCCTGTGAAGCTGGATTAAGCTGAAGTTCCTGTGACGCTGGAAGACGAAGCGTATCCTGTGAAGCTGGATTAAGCTGAAGTTCCTGTGACGATGGAAGAAGAAGCGGATCCTGTGAAGCTGGATAAAGCTGTGAGTCCTTTTGTGGGAAGGGGGTTGCTTGAGTGTGATCCTTTGTTGTTAAAGGATCACGTCGGGGTCACCAATGTTTGTGCCTAACCGAAGTAGACACTTCCGGGTCACACCGCGGGACAAGGGGGTAATGAGCACTTGTCGCTGGCACGGGGACGCTTTGATGGCAGGACGATCGCGTCGCGGCAATGGTAACGATGGTTACTACGATGCCGGACCACAGGCGATGCTAGAGCTGCGCTGAGGGTGAGCTAACGTGGTTAGCTGTTAGTTGAGATAGTGTATTACGAGCCCTATTCCCAGATATAGGAAGTAGAACCGCGGAGTTAAGAGGTGTGTTGATAACTGTTTTATTCTTCATTTGGAACATGTTTATATACTACTTGGAACACGGAAGTTTAGTGTAATGATTAGTGAAGTAAGCTATATTCTAAAGTAGATCAGGGAATAATGATTATGGTAGCAGTTTGCGTAGTTGGCTTTGCGTAGTTGGCTGACACTGCAAAATGTGCTGACTGCATTGGCCGGTCAGTGTGCCGTTGAGTCGGTGAGACGGTGAGTTAGTGAGACATATAATATGCTGATCAGCAATTCTCATATGCAGTGGGTGCTACTGAGCGCCTGGTACTGTTCCCAAACTTGGCTACTGCTTGATTTGTTGGGTGTGGTCATGTTGAGTACCTTTGGGTACGAACAGTAATAATAATATTGATAATAATAAAAAGTGATTAATACTAGAGAATGGTAAACATGATAAATGATTAACATTAATAAATTGGACGCCGTCCTCGGTGACAGCCAGTTCGTCGATGGAGTTTTGTAGCTGGGCTGCCTCTCGTTTGCGCCTGCAGTGTTGTTGGAGCAGGACCAAGCCGCATAGCATGAGGCTGACGGCAACTCCTGCGGCGAACCAAATCCTCGGGGAACCTCCATCCGACACGTCATCCCGTAGCTCCTGCAGTAAACGCAGGTTATGCTCGTTCATCCGCTGTAGAAATGGTAGACTCAGTATGTGATCGTGTCCCGTGATGTTAATTAAGGGGGAGGCCGCAATACCCGGGCTCATATTCACTGAGTGGTTGAGGTTCAAATATACGGAGTCGTTGATCACCGCCTTTCTCTCAAAGGTAATGAGGTGGGTCCCTATTATGGTCGTTGTGGGACCGTCATCGATGGTAATCCTCGTCAGTTTCTCATTAATGATAATTACTCCGTCGTCCACAATTGTAAGGGGTTCCAGATTGCTGGGCCGCGTCCGGCATGTAGCCGCCCCGCCTGCATGTAACTGCTTGCCACAGGTGTCTTGGGGCGCCTTTTTGCAAAATGTGGCCAAATTGGTAGAAGTGCAACCTGAGACTGCTAGGATTCCGTCATCACATTCAGCCACGATGTTGTCTTCTATTTGTAGCATAGTATGGTAATGTGCAACAGGGAAGAGCAGGACCTTTTTACAAATACGCTTAACTCTAGGATACTGGACTATAACGTGGACAAGAACATTATTTTGAAGAATTTTAATCTTAGGTACATCCATAAGGCTAACTATAGGGACCTCTGTTAGCTGTTCGTCGAAAATAGCCTTTAGGTCATTGCGATTAAAAATGGTAGGATTGATGATATTATTTTTAGCAAGAGTGATGGTGATCATGCAATTCTGGATTTCTGATATTAACATTCTATTCCTGGCAAGGAGTGTTTCATACAAATGGCCTGAGTCGACAAGCCCGTCCCTCTTCTCCCTGAGTATCTTGTTTACTGTGTCTGTGAGTAGGTTGATGTGCTTCTGTGACTCTGTGTTAATTACAACCTGTCTGTTATTAGCCTCGATAAGCGACGCTTGATTGGTGTTGATTCTACTTAAATCTTCCGCGTCGGGTGTACCCGCTACGACCTTAAGGACTGAGCCCAAAAAATCAAGGCTCCTGGCCATTCTATGGTGTATCTTTAGTTCCTCCAATAGGTTTTGAGCATGCTCAATGTCCACTTCCAGCAGCTTCCTCATATGGGACTGTGGGAACAGTTCTAGCATTTTGATTGTGGAGTCGATAATGATGGCAAACTCGGACAGATTTGTCGAGTGCCTGACCAGGCCGTACTGTTCCCATATTAAGACATTGCCATCTAGCACCGGGATGTATTTAGCGTGCGAGAAATCAGTGATTCTCGCGCTCGCGGTGGATAGCAGTATGATGCATATAATGGAGAGCCTGTGGGAATTTAGCAAAGATTGGGTTTTAATATAAGGCGAATGTGGCGAGTGGAGTGCCTACCTAATGTTGTCCTTATGGACCACCCTCCCCTTAATGAGAACAGATGTTCCCAGATCTGCTTCTACACGCTCTTCTGAATAAAGCGGTGTCAATTTATTCCCTAATCTTTTGTTGTTGCGAAGGTGTACTCTTTCGCCGACTTCGAAGACTCTGTTTTGCCTAGAAGGATTAACCCTATCTAGGTTGGATTGTTGTGCTTTGTCAATCTTGGCTTTAAATGCCAGCTTCATCTCATCGCTGCTTGCGTGGATGACCTCTATCGGCCTAGACTCGGTGACCGAATGTAGCGACCTGTTGTATTCTATAGTAGACCTCAATATTAGTTCCACAGTGTCCTCGATTTTTTAATCAATCTTGAGGCATCTGGCAATTTCCGCCAGGGTACTGTGAAATCTCTCAACTTGGCCATTGGAGCTACTGTGTAGCGGTGGCGCATTGACAACGTCGATGCTGTATTGGTTTTTCAGCAATGACGTAATTGTCTCTGAGTTAAAGGAGGCCTCATTGTCGCAGTATATAGTTTTGGTGTTAGAGTAAAAATTTACTAACTGAAGGATAGGTGCTCGTACATCTATTATTGCCCTGGAAATCAAGGGCTGTACGATAGCGAATTTGGAGAATTTATCAATGCAAGTTAAGAAAATTTTTTTGTCGGTCGAAAAAATGTCGATATGCAACATTTCCCCAACGTATGATGGGATGGGCGTAGTTCCCAATTCCTGTTTCTTGGGATGGCGGTCGTATTTCGCTTTATTGCAGACCTTGCAATTTGCGACTTCTTCGCTAGCTAATTTTGACATGTTCGGGAAGTAATAATCCCGGAGAATTTGTTTTGCGTTCTCCTGGGCAGCCCTATGGTCGCGATTGTGCTCGGTGTTAGTGATTTCCAACTGTTCATTAGCGTTGGTTATGTCACTGACAAAGGTTTTACAATGCCAGAACTTTGTCGCAGGAAATTCCTGCCTCAAGGCATGTTGGATGCGAGCTAGGGTAGGTAAATCGCAGTGAATCGCGTTCACAACGTTGGCGTTGATGATCTCTTTAACGGATTCAACAAGCAAGTCCTTGTTATTAAAATTGATGATATGACGAGTTCTGTTTCCAAAGACTATGAAATCTCGCCGAAGCGGATGGTCCGCTTCTTCCAAAATAATTTGGTTTCTAAAGCAGTTAAGAGGTTTATCTGTGGTATCTATGGTGTACGAGAGTGAAAGCTCACTATGCACCGTAGCCGCGTCAGACTGGGCTTCAGCCTCTAAGTTATTCAGGGGTTGCCTTGATAATGCGTCAGCTACCAGGTTTTGTTTTCCGGGTGTGTAAAATACTTTCCCGTTGTTCTCATCAATGAATGCTTTCCATCGCTTGATCTTAGCGTTGGTATTTTTGTCGGATACCGCATACGTGAGAGGCTGGTGGTCTGTGAAGATCCGTACCTCATTGTTACCGTACAGGTAATTCTGGAGTTTGCCTATTGCCCAGACTATCGCCAATAATTCTCTTTCGTTTGTGCGGTAGTTCAGCTCGCAGTCTTTTAGCTTGCGTGAAATCATAGTAATAGGTCTTTTATTCTGGGACAGTACCGCGCCTATTCCACTCGCTGAGGCGTCAGTGGTTAAGTCAAACGGTGATTTGAAATCAGGGTATGTCAATATGACATCTTCGGATGCCAAAATGTTACGAAGGTGGTCGAATGCATTTCGCTGGGTTTCATTAAACCTGACAGCTACTTTTTTCGACATATTCTTGCTGACCGTCCCGTTTTCCCCTTTGAGGATGGCGGTCAGGGGTCTAGCTATAGATGCAAAGTTTTTTACAAAGCTTCTGTAATAGCTCGCCAGGCCTAGGAAGGACCTGAGGCTAAACAGATTTTTTGGTTCTGGGAACTCTTTTATTGCCCTAACCTTTTCTGGGTCTGTTTTTGTCCCTCCTCTGGTAACAATGAACCCTAGGAATTCAACGCTCTCTTTAAAGAACTTTGTTTTTTCTCGTGCCACCCTCATGTTGGCATCGAGTAGGCGCTTAAGCACCGTGTCGATATGCTTGACATGTTCCGTTTCATTTTCGGAAAAGGTGATAACATCGTCAACGTAGACGTAGCCTATTTTGCCGATTTCTTCCCGCAGCACATCGTCGATGGCTCTTTGGAAAATACTCCCTGCGTTTTTTAGGCCGAAGGGTAGTCGGCAGAATTCGTACTTCCCACCATTAACTGAGAACGAGGTTTTCTCTCTGTCCTTTTCAGCCAGGTATATTTGGTGGTACCCTGACTTCAGGTCTAGGGTAGTAAAAAATTTGGCTTTTCCCAAGTTCGCTAGAATCATGGGTATGCTCGGCATGGGATAGCGATCGGCGACTGTTCGCTCGTTCAGCTTCCTGAAATCGATTACTAATCGCTTCTTTCTACTGCCATTATCATCAGTCCCTTTTTATCAACTACCCAGGCAGGGCTGTTGTATGGGGATCTGGACGGCCTGATTATGCCGTTTTGCAGCAGTTCTTTGATTTCGTTGTTTACAAAGTCTGCTGCCCCCATAGGGTAGGGGTATAACTTGGAGTAGACAGGTTCGTCCCTCGTAGTTCGAATAGTAGCGATGACCGATGTGTTGAAGGTGAGCGCCTCGTTAGAGGTTGAAAACACCTTAATTCTTTTCAGAATAGTTTTTTTGAATTCGGCTTTAGCCGAACTTGGCACCACTATGTCATCGATTCTGGTGAAATTGACATTTTGACAGTCCAAAAATTTGAGCTTTTCAGTGACATTTGCATATTTTATCACGCTGCTGCCTAGGTTCCATGCTACTCCTGCTCGCGTTAGCGAATCGAAGCCTATTATAGCATCGAACGTGCTCAATGTATCCAAGAGGAAAAATGGGACGTCTAGTCCAAAAATGCGCATTATGCACTTGTATTTGACATCACTGGAGCCGTGAATAGAGCTCACAGTGAAGGGGGTTTCGACCGGCATTACGTTTCTTAGCTCCTTTACGGGCTTCACGTAATTTTTTGCCGCCCCGGTGTCGATGAGAATTTTTATTGATTTGCCAGCCAACTGTCGCTCGACGAACGGCAGTCGGGAACGCTCCCTAAAAAATGAAGGAGGTCGTTAAGCTCGGCGGAGTCGCTATCTTTCTCGATGGTGGCAACCTCGGCCTCAGCTGTGGTGGCATAATCTGTCGCCTCCTGTTGGGGTTGGGCTATATTGTTGACGCGTTGGCGTCTTTGGCCTGATTGACGCTGGGACGAGTTCTGCCTTTTGTAGTTGTTGTTACTTTGAGGCTTTCCCCAGCTTGTTTCTTGTCTAAATCTAGCCGTTGAGGGGTCTACCTCCATGGGTTGAACTTTACCCTGGTCTAGTGGCTCAGTATCCCTGTGCTTTGGCCAGGGATTGTTCTCATGAGATTTATTTTGGTTTTGTTTAGGGACAAGGTGCGGATTCTTATCCTCGACGTTTTGTCCGCATATGTGCAATCTAGTCTGGCTATAATTGCATCGAAGTTTAGCACTGTATTGTGGGACGTGAGTAGTGACCGAGCGGGTCCGCAAATTTTGTTTTTAATTATGACCACGGCCTCGTAGTGTGCCTCGCTGCCGTCGTATTTCTTAAATACCTCATAGGCATCTGATGCAGCTTGCCTCCACGAAACATACTCATCGTGGCTTCCACTGAACGTTGGCAGAGACTTTACTATGTCCAACTTGACATCGCATCTTACTGCAGGGTTTGGTACTACTCTTTTGTAAACCTCCACCTGCGGCGCTTGGACTGACAGCGCGCTAACCTGTGTTCTAACCGCATCTAATTTTGTGGCGAAATCGATTCTTAACCGCTCCTCTTGTTCGCTAAGAGCGGCGCTGACCGCATTTGCGACAATCGCTTGGACCATTTCTGCGTTCATTTCTGGTTGATCTGTGTCCCTAACTTCGGGGCGAAATCCTACTTCTTCGCTACTTTCGCTATCGTCGCTATCAATTTCCTGTTTTACTTCTCTATACTCCCAACTCATTGGCAGTTAAAGGGCGCGAGGTAGATACGAGGATTTGACGATTGGGCTCAAGACAAAAGGTTTCAACGGGCCACTTTGGTGATGTAAAGTCGAAAAATTTAGCGAAAAATAATAGATCGTCACCTAAAACACAAAGATGTTGGATTAATTTGTCCCAAGAACAAAATTAAAATACAGAACGGTGACAACAAGTATAGGTCAATTCGACTGGGTATATTATTAGCACAGACACACTGGATAACTTTGGTACGAAACTCAATATAAGCACAGTAGGTAAATTTGTAACAAACACAAGGAGAAAAACGACTGGGCCCTCTGAATGCGTATAGGAACCAACCTTAACAAAGAAATACAATATTCCTTTGCATAATTAAATCGTGTAAATGTCGATCGCCTTGGCACCAGTGTGCGTTATTTGAGACGTATGGTTTCTTTTATTATAATGCACTTAAAAAAATCCAGATCGAACAAAATTAAATCAACACGCAGAACATGGAAGTGTATTGTAATTTAATATTTGAATAATTTATTCACATAAAAATTGCCAGTACGAGTGTGCGTAACTTGAGTTATATGTATATTTTTTATTTGCCACGCACTCATAAAAATCTGAATCAGAAATCGAAAATCGAGTCACTTTTTATACGTAAAAAATTCCTATTGCTGGGCGTAGGAAATTGTATGGCATATGTGCGTTGTGTATGTGTAGACCTTGGCTATTGTCGGCGCTCAGCTACTTACATAATTTACAACTTCAGGGGTGGGATTCGAATATTAGTAATAATATTAATCCGTTGGGCGACAATTATTTGATTATCCGTGCCGGCTGGCGGCTCCTCCGCGGCAGGGGTAGAGCCGGTAGGTGATATATCCGTAGGGCCGATTGGCAGCCACAGCGGAGTCGGGTGGTAGCTTCGGCTCCCTTGCTTCTTCCGAAGTATACGGTGGGAGATACTTATCTCCGATGTCACGGCCCTTAAGGCACGATAACCAAACTCAATAATCAAAGTAATATAACGGCTAAGGCCGGAGTTTTATGAACGAGCTGAAGCTCTTTATTTCAAATCCAAATTAAAACAAGGAAGAACGCTATAGTCGAGTACCTCGACTATCAGATACCCGTTACTCAAAGGGAAATGGAGATATGCAAGCAGCAAAGCGAGATTAAAATGCGCCACCTACCGGCGGTAGACAGATTTAAGCGTTATGGGCGTTAGAGTGGGCATGGAAAATTTATTTTTGGATCAATCGATAGGTATTGACGACACCAATACATTTCAGTTAAAATTTCTTATCTAGCATGCAAATTGTGGGCGTCACAGGTTTTCGCGGTTTGTGGGCGTTTAAGTAGGCGTGGCAAACTTTTTTTTAGGTCAATCGATAGGTATTGTTGAGAACAATACATTTCAGTTAAAATTGTCTATCTAGCATCAAAACTGTAGGAGTTACAGTTTTGGGCGGTTTGTGGGCGTTAGAGTGGGCGTGGCAGTCTACTGAAACAAACTTGCGCTGCGTAAGAAGCTCAGGAATCTGTACGCCAAATCTCAATAGCCTAGCTCTCATAGTTTCCGAGATCCCAGCGTTCATCCGGACAGACAGGCGGACAGACGGACAGACGGACATGGCTAGATCGACTCGGCTAGTGATCCTGATCAAGAATATATATACTTTATGGGGTCGGAAACGCTTCCTTCTGCCTGTTACATACTTTCCGACGAATCTAGTATACCCTTTTACTCTACGAGTAACGGGTATAATAACTTAAGATTGAAAAAAAACTCATGCATAGCCGGATGCCCGTGGCAGACCGCTGACCTTGCACATTTTGCAAAAGTCATACGATCGTTGTCAGCCAATGAAAGGGAGCCACGGCTCGGAATGGTACAATGTGCTGGCTCAGCTCTAGGGCCAATAAGTCGGACGCGACTTAGGGTGGACCATGCATGAGGGAGAAATGTAATAATAATATTGATAATAATAAAAAGTGATTAATACTAGAGAATGGTAAACATGATAAATGATTAACATTAATAAGGTAAGTAAGAACTGGCCTGCTCAGCCTAAGCTGGGGGTTGGTTGTTAACTTATATACTTTATGGGGTCGGAAACGCTTCCTTCTGCCTGTTACATACTTTCCGACGAATATAGTATACCCTTTTACTCTACGAGTAACGGGTATAATAACAAGGAAGAACGCTAAAGTCGAGTACCTCGACTATCAGATACCCGTTACTCAGCTAAATAGAGATATGCAAGTAGCAAAGCGAGATTAAAATGCGCCACCTACCGGCGATATACAGATTTAACCGTTATGGGCATTAGAGTGGGCGTGGCAAATTTTTTTTTGGACCAATCGATAGGTATTGACGAGACCAATACATTTCAGTTAAAATTTTTTATCTTTTGGGGTCAATCGATAGGTATTAAAGAGAACATTACATTTTAGTTAAAATTTTTTATTCTAGCATCAAAACTTTGTCCCATAGTTTCCGAGATCTCAGCGTTCATCCGGACAGACATACAGACGGACGAGACCAATACTTTTCAGTTAAAATTTTTTATCTAGCATAAATATTGTGGGCGTTACCGGTTTTCGCGGTTTGTGGGCGTTAGAGTGGGCGTGGCATATTTGCGTAACAAACTTGCGTTGCGTATAAGGCTACGGAATCTAAATCTGAAATCCCAATTCTCTATCTTTGATAATTTCCGAGATATCCACGTTCATATATACGATTTTTTGAAGTTTGTGGGCGGTTTATGGGCGTTAGGGTGGGCGTGGCAAACTTTTTTTTGGGTCAATCGATAGGTATTGATGAGAACATTACATTTTAGTTAAAATTTTTTATTCTAGCATCAAAACTGTAGGAGCCACAGTTTTGGGCGGTTTGTGGGCGTTAGAGTGGGCGTGGCACTCTACTGAAACAAACTTACGCTGCGTAAGAAGCTCAGGAATCTGCACGCCAAATCTCAATGGCCTAGCTCCCATAGTTTCCGAGATCTCAGCGTTCATCCGGACAGACAGACAGACGGACAGACGGACATGGCTAGATCGACTCGGCTAGTGATCCTGATCAAGAATATATGTGGGATGCGGTACTGGAGAGACAAGGACCACTAGAAGCGGTCTCGCCTACTGATCTAATATCTTTCCCTTTCTGTACTCGATATTCCTAAGTAACACTCGATATTCTTAAGTAATATTCGATACCCAGTTGCAACGTGAGTGTAAAGTGGCAACGCACCGCCATACTCACTCGCTGCCAGAACCTCGCAAAGTACAGTTCATAAGCACACGTATATTTTTGTAAAACCTAAGTTAATCAGTCGAATGTGAATAAAGCATATCATCATACTATTTAAGTCAGCGTCATCTTTTCTAAAAGAGGACCCTGCAATTTTTGGGGGCTCAACCGAGATATAGCCTACCATTCGACAGAACTTTCACCTTGGCAAAAAACACGTGGAGTGCGTAAGCGGAGAGCTGGTGAAATTGAGCAAATCGGCTAGATATCTTCAAATCGTCATAAGCAATTTGGCTGAAGTGTGACAAAGAAGGCTGGCGCAGAAAGCAGACACAGTTGGTGGCTTTTGCAAAGGCAAGAACTTGGAGAACTAGCGGACGAAGTGCTGGAAGGATTGAGAGGCAGCGGATCGTGGCTGGAGATCTAGGAGAAGCAGCAGACACGGGCTGGAAGCAGTGGAGATACAGCGAGCAAGACATTGGATCTGGTGTGGTCATCGGAGCGTGCGTGTAGGATTGTGCAAGCGGAAGGCTGGTGCACAGATCTTGGCAGCAGACGAAAGCATCCAGAAAGTTCCAGTTGAGTTTGGAAGTCTTCATTGTATGTGTGACGCTACAAAAGCGGGAAGCGTGGCAAAGAAATACGACGACGACCAAAAGCGACATCATTGAGCGAGTGGCTGAACTTTTGGAGGAGTGTTGCCGGAAAGTTTATTTCAAGTCGTTTGTAAAGTAGTGGGGTAACATTGAAATCAAGCAATTCCAGAGACAGGGTGGTTAATCTATTTACAATTTGCTTTTGATACTAAATTTAAGAAAACATTGTTTAATCTTAATAATCTACAGGACCAAGTTGTAAAATGGAGAAAAACGAGATCTTGGCACTGCGAGTTGAAGAGTTGCGTCGGAAGTTGTCGGAGTTGCAATTGGGTACGACTGGATTGAAAGCGGAATTGCAAGAGAGGTTGTTGACCTTCTATGGTCTAAACAACGATGGTGAGTCGGAAACGGAGGATAATGGTGAAGATGGTCTATCAGTAACGTCCGCAGAAACCACTATAAATCGGCCAAACGCAGCAGGTTGGCATCAAGGACTAGGAAATGAAAGGCAGGGTAGATCATGGTTCACGTTGAAAGATGTAGAGGGCAGTGTTTCGCAGTTTTCTGGGTCGAGTTCTCCAGATATAAACCAATGGATAGGAGAGTTGGAGGATTGTGCAGCTACAGTTGAGTGGAACCCTTTACAGTTGTTTGTGTATGCAAAACAGTTGCTTAGTGGAGCAGCAAAGATGTTTGTCCGTAGCCAGAGGAATATCAAAGACTGGGCAAGCTTGAAATCGGCTTTGTTGGAGGAGTTTGGAATCAAGTTATCCTCAGCAGAAGTTCATCGCAGGTTGGGAAAACGACAGCAGCATAAGGGTGAATCCTTGCACGAGTTCCTTTATGCACTTATGGAAATTGCAAAGCCCATTTGTTTGGAGGAAGAAAGTTTGATCGAGTATTTCGTTGAGGGTATCCCAGATGCTAGATCAAATAAGGCAATGCTATACCAGGCCAGAAACCTTAAGGATCTTAAGTTACAAATCGACGCGTATCAAACATCCCGTGGATCATCCAAACCAGTTAACAAGTATGGTTTACAGGGTAGCAAGGCTGTGCACGACACAAAACAAGATGCGGTAGGTGGATCACTTAGGAAATGTTTTCGGTGCGGAGATTCGTCGCACATGAAGAAAGACTGTCCCGTGAAGGAGAAATGTTTTAAATGCGATCAACCAGGACACCGAGCAGCGCAATGCAAAGCAGATGTACAGGTCAAAACAGAGAGAGCAACCAATGTCGTCCAGGACGATAAAGTCGTTTCACAACCATCGCGAGAGTCCTTTTCTTCGAGCTTGGAATTGAAATCTGTAATTTGCAGGAATTCAGAATTCAAAGGACTTGTGGACACAGGTGCTGAACTGTGTTTGATGCGTAGGCGTGTGTTCTTGAAGCTAGGCGTTGGAGTAGGCAGTCTGATGGGTCGTCAGAGAGTTTTGACAGGTATCGGTGAAAGTCAGGTGCTAACATTCGGAAGCTTCGTTACAAAGGTCGTTATCGATGGAATCGACATGTTGGTCGAGTTTCATGTCCTACCAGATGACGATATGAAGTTTGACGCAATCTTAGGCACAACAATCTTAAACAGCATAGACATGATGGTAACCAAGTCTGGCACTATATTTTCGCCAAGAGTTCAAAGTGTTCAGCAAAGACCAACGACAGGATCAGACGATAACCAGGCAGGGCAAAGTACTTGTATGCAGCTAATTAGTGAATTCGAAAGTCTGTGCATGATCAACACGAAAGACTCTAAGACAGTCTCAGCAGTAGAATTAGAGCACTTGAGTCAGGAAGTAGCTTCTGAAGTGGAGTCATTGATCGAAAGTTACAAGCCAAAAAGAAATCTCACTTCACCAGTCGAGATGAAGATCTTATTGACAGACGAGTTGCCTGTTTTCCAACATCCGAGACGATTAGCTTATTGCGATCAGAAAATTGTCGATGACCAGGTTCAAGAATGGCTAGAGGAAGGGATAGTACATCCGAGTTTGCTTCGCCAGTGGTGCTTGTAGATAAGAAGAACGGGAAGAAGCGCTTGTGTTGCGATTACCGAAAGTTAAATGAAAAGATTGTCCGAGATAACTTCCCAACAGCTCAAATGGACTGTGTGATCGAAAAGCTGCAAGGTGGACAAGTTTTTACAACTCTAGATTTGACTAATGGTTTCTTTCACGTTCCTGTTTCGCCAGAATCCCAAAAGTATACATCGTTCGTAACTCAGAGTGGTCAGTATGAGTTCCTGTTTGTACCCTTCGGTATAACAAACTCTCCAGCAGTGTTTACCAGGTTTATCATGGCAGTTATGCGTGATTCGATTAAGAACGAGGATGCGGTTGTATACATGGACGATGTGATCATTTCGAGCAAGAGTATCGATGAGGGCGTGCAGAAGTTGAAGCGAGTTTTGGAAGTGGCACAAGGAAATGGCTTGCGCATAAATTGGAGTAAATGTCAGGTGTTGAAGCGCAAAGTTAACTTCTTAGGCTATGTCGTTGAAAACGGTACCATCAAGCCAGGTAATGAGAAAACTCAAGCAGTTGCTGATTTTCCGATTCCGCGCGACAAGAAAGGAGTCCAAAGATTCTTAGGATTGACGTCATACTTCCGTAGGTTTGTGGAAGCATACGCCGTAATTGCCAAGCCGTTGTCCGATATGTTGCGCAAGGAGGTGAGGTTCGAGTTTCAAGACCAGCAATTAGCAGCATTCAAAAAGCTCAAAGAAGCGTTGATCAGTGGTCCAGTTCTGAAGCTCTATAATCATTCGCTTGACACAGAAATTCATACCGATGCATCCAAGTTCGGATTTGGAGCCGTTTTGCTTCAACGAGATCCCTGTGATAACTTGTGGCATCCAGTTTTCTACATGAGCCGTAAAACCAAGCCGTGTGAAGAAAAGTATCATTCCTATGAACTGGAAGTACTTGCAGTTATCGGAGCCTTGGTAAAGTGGCGGGTGTACGTTCTAGGGAAGAAGTTTAAAATCATTACGGACTGTAACGCTTTTACCATGACCATGAAGAAGAAAGAGATTCCGCTCAGAGTGTCTAGATGGGCGATGTACCTACAAGATTTCGATTACGAAATAGAGCACAGGTCAGGTTCGAAGATGAGACATGTCGATGCGTTGAGTAGGGTGTCATGTTATACGTTGACTGACAGTTTGTTTCATCGTTTGCGGGAAGCACAGCTGTTAGATGAGTGGACGAAGGTGCTCAAAAGTGTCGTTGACACCAAGGGCTATGAAGACTTCTACATCGTGAACGAAGTTCTGTTCAAGGATCCTAACAAAGAGTTGCTCGTAGTTCCTGCACTCATGGAAACCGAAATCATCCAGAACAGTCACAAGCAAGGACATTTCTCATCCATGAAACTCAGGATTTGATTGAGAAGTCGTACTACATTCCGAAGCTAAAAGAGAAAGTAGCGCGAGTGGTCGATAGCTGCGTAGAGTGCATCCTTGTGAATGCGAAGGCTGGTAGGCAAGAAGGGTTCCTTACACCGATAGACAAAGGAGACAAGCCGCTCGTCACATACCATGTAGATCATGTTGGTCCGATGGAATTAACCAAAAAACGATATAATCACATTTTCGTGATTGTAGATGCCTTTTCCAAGTACGTATGGTTGTATCCTACGCGAAGCACAGGGGTTGATGAAGTAGTGACTTGTTTGGAGCGCCAGGCTGTTTGTTTTGGAAATCCGTATAGGATAGTGTCAGATCGTGGAGCTGCATTCACATCCCACCTGTTCAAAGAGTACTGCGATAGGGAGAAGATCCAACATTTGCTGATTGCAACAGGCGTACCAAGGGGAAACGGACAAGTAGAACGCATGCATAAAATAGTTGTTCCGATGCTCTCAAAACTAACCCTTGAAAGCCCAGGGTGCTGGTATAAGCATGTAGGTAAGGTACAGCAGATCATAAACAACACTGAGCCAAGGAGTACCAAAGTTTCACCATTCAAACTGCTAACAGGACTAGATATGCGTATCCCAGGAGATGTCCAGCTCAAGTCGTTGATACAGGATTGTTTGATTGCAGAGTTAGATGATGAACGCGACAAACTAAGGAAGGAAGCAAGGGAGAACATTCAGAGTATCCAAGCGGAGAACAAGAAAGCTTTTGATTCAAAAAGAAAGGTCGAAAAGAAGTTCCAGTTAAACGATTTGGTAGCTATCAAACGCACCCAGTATGGTACTGGTTTGAAATTGAAAGGAAAGTACCTAGGGCCGTATAAAGTAGTTAAAGTAGGAAACCATGGAAGATACGAAGTTGAAAGGGTAGGAGAAGGGGATGGGCCTTATAAGACATCAACCGTCGCAGAGTACATGAAGGCATTCGGGACGAATCCTGCGTCAGGAGGGCCGATTGTGGGATGCGGTACTGGAGAGACAAGGACCACTAGAAGCGGTCTCGCCTACTGATCTAATATCTTTCCCTTTCTGTACTCGATATTCCTAAGTAACACTCGATATTCTTAAGTAATATTCGATACCCAGTTGCAACGTGAGTGTAAAGTGGCAACGCACCGCCATACTCACTCGCTGCCAGAACCTCGCAAAGTACAGTTCATAAGCACACGTATATTTTTGTAAAACCTAAGTTAATCAGTCGAATGTGAATAAAGCATATCATCATACTATTTAAGTCAGCGTCATCTTTTCTAAAAGAGGACCCTGCATATATATACTTTATGGGGTCGGAAACGCTTCCTTCTGCCTGTTACATACTTTCCGACGAATCTAGTATACCCTTTTACTCTACGAGTAACGGGTATAATAACAAGGAAGAACGCTATAGTCGAGTACCTCGACTATCAGATACCCGTTACTCAGCTAAATAGAGATATGCAAGTAGCAAAGCGAGATTAAAATGCGCCACCTACCGGCGATATACAGATTTAAGCGTTATGGGCGTTAGAGTGGGCGTGGCAAATTTTTTTTGGACCAATCGATAGGTATTGACGAGACCAATACATTTCAGCTAAAATTTTTTTTCTATTGGGGTCAATCGATAGGTATTGATGAGAACATTACATTTTAGTTAAAATTTTGTATTCTAGCATCAAAACTGTATGTCCCATAGTTTCCGAGATCTCAGCGTTCATCCGGACAGACATACAGACGGACGAGACCAATACATTTCAGTTAAAATTTTGTATCTGGCATAAAAATTGTGGGCGTCACAGGTTTTCGCGGTTTGTGGGCGTTAGATTGGGCGTGGCATATTCGCGTAACAAACTTGCGCTGCGTATAAGGCTACGGAATCTAAATCTGAAATCCCAATTCTCTACCTTTGATAGTTTCCGAGATATCCACGTTCATATTTACGATTTTTTGAAGTTTGTGGGCGGTTTATGGGCGTTAGGGTGGGCGTGGCGAACTTTTTTTTGGGTCAATCGATAGGTATTGATGAAAACATTACATTTTAGTTAAAATTTTTTATTCTAGCATCAAAACTGTAGGAGCCACAGTTTTGGGCGGTTTGTGGGCGTTAAAATGGGCGTGGCACTCTACTGAAACAAACTTACGCTGCGTAAGAAGCTCAGGAATCTGCACGCAAAATCTCAATGGCCTAGCTCCCATAGTTTCCGAGATCTCAGCGTTCATCCGGACAGACAGACAGACGGACAGACGGACATGGCTAGATCGACTCGGCTAGTGATCCTGATCAAGAATATATATACTTTATGGGGTCGGAAACGCTTCCTTCTGCCTGTTACATACTTTCCGACGAATCTAGTATACCCTTTTACTCTACGAGTAACGGGTATAATAACAAGGAAGAACGCTATAGTCGAGTACCTCGACTATCAGATACCCGTTACTCAGCTAAATAGAGATATGCAAGTAGCAAAGCGAGATTAAAATGCGCCACCTACCGGCGATATACAGATTTAAGCGTTATGGGCGTTAGAGTGGGCGTGGCAAATTTTTTTCGGACCAATCGATAGGTATTGACGTGACCAATACATTTCAGCTAAAATTTTTTTTCTATTGGGGTCAATCGATAGGTATTGATGAGAACATTACATTTTAGTTAAAATTTTGTATTCTAGCATCAAAACTGTATGTCCCATAGTTTCCGAGATCTCAGCGTTCATCCGGACAGACATACAGACGGACGATACCAATACATTTCAGTTAAAATTTTTTTTCTAGCTTAAAAATTGTGGGCGTCACAGGTTTTCGCGGTTTGTGGGCGTTAGATTGGGCGTGGCATATTCGCGTAACAAACTTGCGTTGCGTATAAGGCTACGGAATCTAAATTTGAAATCCCAATTCTCTATCTTTGATAGTTTCCGATATATCCACGTTCATATATACGATTTTTTGAAGTTTGTGGGCGGTTTATGGGCGTTAGGGTGGGCGTGGCAAACTTTTTTTTGGGTCAATCGATAGGTATTGATGAGAACATTACATTTTATGTAAAAATTTGTTATTCTAGCATCAAAACTGTAGGATCCACAGTTTTGGGCGGTTTGTGGGCGTTAAAATGGGCGTGGCACTCTACTGAAACAAACTTGCGCTGCGTAGGAAGCTCAGGAATCTGCACGCCAAATCTCAATAGCCTAGCTCCCATAGTTTCCGAGATCTCAGCGTTCATCCGGACAGACAGACAGACGGACAGACGGACATGGCTAGATCGACTCTGGTCCTGGTCGACCTGGTCAATCGATAGGTATTGATGAGAACATTACATTTTAGTTAAAATTTTTTATTCTAGCATCAAAACTGTATGTCCCATAGTTTTTTTGGGTCAATTGATAGGTATTGATGAGAACATTATATTTCAGTTAACATTATTATTCTAGCATCAAAACTGTAGGAGCAACAGTTTTGGGCGGTTTGTGGGCGTTAGAGTGGGCGTGGCACTCTACTGAAACAAACTTACGCTGCGTAAGAAGCTCAGGAATCTGCACGACAAATCTCAATAGCCTAGCTCCCATAGTTTCCGAGATCTCAGCGTTCATCCGGACAGACAGACAGACGGACAGACGGACATGGCTAGATCGACTCTGGTCCTGGTCGACCTGGTCAATCGATAGGTATTGATGAGAACATTACATTTTAGTTAAAATTTTGTATTCTAGCATCAAAACTGTATGTCCCATAGTTTCCGAGATCTCAGCGTTCATCCGGACAGACATACAGACGGACGATACCAATACATTTCAGTTAAAATTTTTTTTCTAGCATAAAAATTGTGGGCGTCACAAGTTTTCGCGGTTTGTGGGCGTTAGAGTGGGCGTGGCATATTCGCGTAACAAACTTGCGTTGCGTATAAGGCTACGGAATCTAAATCTGAAATCCCAATTCTCTATCTTTGATAGTTTCCGAGATATCCACGTTCATATATACGATTTTTTGAAGTTTGTGGGCGGTTTATGGGCGTTAGGGTGGGCGTGGCAATTTTTTTTGGGTCAATCGATAGGTATTGATGAGAACATTACATTTTAGTTAAAACTTTTTAATCTAGCATCAAAACTGTAGGAGCCACAGTTTTGGGCGGTTTGTGGGCGTTAGAGTGGGCGTGGCACTCTACTGAAACAAACTTACGCTGCGTAAGAAGCTCAGGAATCTGCACGCCAAATCTCAATGGCCTAGCTCCCATAGTTTTCGAGATCTCAGCTTTCATCCGGACAGACAGACAGACGGACAGACGGACAGACGGACATGGCTAGATCGACTCGGTTAGTGATCCTGGTCAATCGATAGGTATTGATGAGAACATTACATTTTAATTAAAATTTTTTATTCTAGCATCAAAACTGTAGGAGCCACAGTTTTGGGCGGTTTGTGGGCGTTAGAGTGGGCGTGGCACTCTACTGAAACAAACTTACGCTGCGTAAGAAGCTCAGGAATCTGCACGCCAAATCTCAATGGCCTAGCTCCCATAGTTTTCGAGATCTCAGCTTTCATACGGACAGACATACAGACAGACGAGACCAATACATTTCAGTTAAAATTTTTTGTCTAGCATAAAAATTGTGGGCGTCACAGGTTTTCGCGGTTTGTGGGCGTTAGATTGGGCGTGGCATATTCGCGTAACAAACTTGCGTTGCGTATAAGGCTACGGAATCTAAATTTGAAATCCCAATTCTCTATCTTTGATAGTTTCCGAGGTATACACATTCATATATACGATTTTTTGAAGTTTGTGGGCTGTTTATGGGCGTTAGGGTGGGCGTGGCAAACTTTTTCTTGGGTCAATCGATAGGTATTGATGAGAACATTACATTTTAGTTAAAATTTTTTATTCTAGCATCAAAACTGTAGGAGCCACAGTTTTGGGCGGTTTGTGGGCGTTAGAGTGGGCGTGGCACTCTACTGAAAGAAACTTACGCTGCGTAAGAAGCTCAGGAATCTGCACGCCAAATCTCAATGGCCTAGCTCCCATAGTTTCCGAGATCTCAGCGTTCATCCGGACAGACATACAGACGGACGAGACCAATACATTTCAGTTAAAATTTTGTATCTGGCATAAAAATTGTGGGCGTCACAGGTTTTTGCGGTTTGTGGGCGTTAGAGTGGGCGTGGCATATTCGCGTAACAAACTTGCGCTGCGTATAAGGCTACGGAATCTAAATCTGAAATCCCAATTCTCTACCTTTGATAGTTTCCGATATATCCACGTTCATATATACGATTTTTTGAAGTTTGTGGGCGGTTTATGGGCGTTAGGGTGGGCGTGGCGAACTTTTTTTTGGGTCAATCGATAGGTATTGATGAAAACATTACATTTTAGTTAAAATTTTTTATTCTAGCATCAAAACTGTAGGAGCCACAGTTTTGGGCGGTTTGTGGGCGTTAAAATGGGCGTGGCACTCTACTGAAACAAACTTACGCTGCGTAAGAAGCTCAGGAATCTGCACGCCAAATCTCAATGGCCTAGCTCCCATAGTTTCCGAGATCTCAGCGTTCATCCGGACAGACAGACAGACGGACAGACGGACATGGCTAGATCGACTCGGCTAGTGATCCTGATCAAGAATATATATACTTTATGGGGTCGGAAACGCTTCCTTCTGCCTGTTACATACTTTCCGACGAATCTAGTATACCCTTTTACTCTACGAGTAACGGGTATAATAACAAGGAAGAACGCTATAGTCGAGTACCTCGACTATCAGATACCCGTTACTCAGCTAAATAGAGATATGCAAGTAGCAAAGCGAGATTAAAATGCGCCACCTACCGGCGATATACAGATTTAAGCGTTATGGGCGTTAGAGTGGGCGTGGCAAATTTTTTTTGGACCAATCGATAGGTATTGACGAGACCAATACATTTCAGCTAAAATTTTTTTTCTATTGGGGTCAATCGATAGGTATTGATGAGAACATTACATTTTAGTTAAAATTTTGTATTCTAGCATCAAAACTGTATGTCCCATAGTTTCCGAGATCTCAGCGTTCATCCGGACAGACATACAGACGGACGATACCAATACATTTCAGTTAAAATTTTTTTTCTAGCAAAAAAATTGTGGGCGTCACAGGTTTTCGCGGTGTGTGGGCGTTAGATTGGGCGTGGCATATTCGCGTAACAAACTTGCGTTGCGTATAAGGCTACGGAATCTAAATTTGAAATCCCAATTCTCTATCTTTGATAGTTTCCGATATATCCACGTTCATATATACGATTTTTTGAAGTTTGTGGGCGGTTTATGGGCGTTAGGGTGGGCGTGGCAAACTTTTTTTTGGGTCAATCGATAGGTATTGATGAGAACATTACATTTTATGTAAAAATTTGTTATTCTAGCATCAAAACTGTAGGATCCACAGTTTTGGGCGGTTTGTGGGCGTTAAAATGGGCGTGGCACTCTACTGAAACAAACTTGCGCTGCGTAGGAAGCTCAGGAATCTGCACGCCAAATCTCAATAGCCTAGCTCCCATAGTTTCCGAGATCTCAGCGTTCATCCGGACAGACAGACAGACGGACAGACGGACATGGCTAGATCGACTCTGGTCCTGGTCGACCTGGTCAATCGATAGGTATTGATGAGAACATTACATTTTAGTTAAAATTTTTTATTCTAGCATCAAAACTGTATGTCCCATAGTTTTTTTGGGTCAATTGATAGGTATTGATGAGAACATTATATTTCAGTTAACATTATTATTCTAGCATCAAAACTGTAGGAGCAACAGTTTTGGGCGGTTTGTGGGCGTTAGAGTGGGCGTGGCACTCTACTGAAACAAACTTACGCTGCGTAAGAAGCTCAGGAATCTGCACGACAAATCTCAATAGCCTAGCTCCCATAGTTTCCGAGATCTCAGCGTTCATCCGGACAGACAGACAGACGGACAGACGGACATGGCTAGATCGACTCGGCTAGTGATCCTGATCAAGAATATATATACTTAATGGGGTCCTTCTGCCTGTTACATACTTTCCGACGAATCTAGTATACCCTTTTACTCTACGAGTAACGGGTATAATAACAAGGAAGAACGCTATAGTCGAGTACCTCGACTATCAGATACCCGATACTCAGCTAAATAGAGATATGCAAGTAGCAAAGCGAGATTAAAATGCGCCACCTACCGGCGATATACAGATTTAAGCGTTATGGGTGTTAGAGTGGGCGTGGCAAATTTTTTTTGGTCCAATCGATAGGTATTGACGAGACCAATACATTTCAGCTAAAATTTTTTTTCTATTGGGGTCAATCGATAGGTATTGATGAGAACATTACATTTTAGTTAAAATTTTGTATTCTAGCATCAAAACTGTATGTCCCATAGTTTCCGAGATCTCAGCGTTCATCCGGACAGACATACAGACGGACGATACCAATACATTTCAGTTAAAATTTTTTTTCTAGCATAAAAATTGTGGGCGTCACAAGTTTTCGCGGTTTGTGGGCGTTAGAGTGGGCGTGGCATATTCGCGTAACAAACTTGCGTTGCGTATAAGGCTACGGAATCTAAATCTGAAATCCCAATTCTCTATCTTTGATAGTTTCCGAGATATCCACGTTCATATATACGATTTTTTGAAGTTTGTGGGCGGTTTATGGGCGTTAGGGTGGGCGTGGCAATTTTTTTTGCGTCAATCGATAGGTATTGATGAGAACATTACATTTTAGTTAAAATTTTTTATTCTAGCATCAAAACTGTAGGAGCCACAGTTTTGGGCGGTTTGTGGGCGTTAGAGTGGGCGTGGCACTCTACTGAAACAAACTTACGCTGCGTAAGAAGCTCAGGAATCTGCACGCCAAATCTCAATGGCCTAGCTCCCATAGTTTTCGAGATCTCAGCTTTCATCCGGACAGACATACAGACGGACGAGACCAATACATTTCAGTTAAAATTTTTTGTCTAGCATAAAAATTGTGGGCGTCACAAGTTTTCGCGGTTTGTGGGCGTTAGAGTGGGCGTGGCATATTCTCGTAACAAACTTGCGTTGCGTATAAGGCTACGGAATCTAAATCTGAAATCCCAATTCTCTATCTTTGATAGTTTCCGAGACATCCACGTTTATATATACGATTTTTTGAAGTTTGTGGGCGGTTTATGGGCGTTAGGGTGGGCGTGGCAAACTTTTTTTTGGGTCAATCGATAGGTATTGATGAGAACATTACATTTTAGTTAAAATTTTTTATTCTAGCATCAAAACTGTAGGATCCACAGTTTTGGGCGGTTTGTGGGCGTTAGAGTGGGCGTGGCACTCTACTGAAACAAACTTGCGCTGCGTAGGAAGCTCAGGAATCTGCACGCCAAATCTCAATAGCCTAGCTCCCATAGTTTCCGAGATCTCAGCGTTCATCCGGACAGACAGACAGACGGACAGACGGACATGGCTAGATCGACTCTGGTCCTGGTCGACCTGGTCAATCGATAGGTATTGATGAGAACATTACATTTTAGTTAAAATTTTTTTTCTAGCATCAAAACTGTATGTCCCATAGTTTTTTTGGGTCAATTGATAGGTATTGATGAGAACATTATATTTCAGTTAACATTATTATTCTAGCATCAAAACTGTAGGAGCAACAGTTTTGGGCGGTTTGTGGGCGTTAGAGTGGGCGTGGCACTCTACTGAAACAAACTTTCGCTGCGTAAGAAGCTCAGGAATCTGCACGCCAAATCTCAATAGCCTAGCTCCCATAGTTTCCGAGATCTCAGCGTTCATCCGGACAGACAGACAGACGGA
The DNA here is from genome assembly GCF_043229965.1 of Drosophila suzukii. Taxonomy (NCBI): domain Eukaryota; kingdom Metazoa; phylum Arthropoda; class Insecta; order Diptera; family Drosophilidae; genus Drosophila; species Drosophila suzukii. The sequence goes on from NC_092085.1 coordinate 6,003,634, forward strand.
CAGACGGACATGGCTAGATCGACTCGGCTAGTGATCCTGATCAAGAATATACAGCTGTGTTCATTGAAATAGCAGTGCATACGACCTGCACGTATAAAATCGAAAAACACTATTATAAACACATCATTGAAACAAAACTTAAATACAACAGTTTTAATTATTTATTTTTAAACAATCTAGCTGTTTTTTCCTGTTGGGTACTTCAATATTTTAGCAAATATGGATAATAACAAAAAAGAAAGACTGAATTATGGTGTTCATTGAAATAGCAGTCTTAAAAGAAAAATATGATAAAATGCAATATGGCTCATTAATAACTTAATCCTACTAAATATCGATTTGATTACGACCAATTATTTTGTTGTATGGCCTTTATTGGCTATTACAGGCTAACACCTGCGTGGCATGGAGTCCACCAAGTCCTTGCAACGCTTGCGGGAACTCTGACCCCGTCCCTCCTGCACAACTTGCCAAAGCTGCGGCTAAGAAGTCGGGGATTTCTTGACAACAAAACGCTTATGTCCCTCGATAAGTTTTCAGTCGGATTTAAATCCGGGGACTGTGCTGGACACGGCATTACGTCAATTTGTTTTTGGCTAAATGTTGGTGTGGCCAATTTGTTGGTGTGTTTAGGATCATTGTCCTGCTGAAATGTCCATATTAAGGACATTTGATCATCAGTATACGACAGAATGACGTTTCTCAGTATATTTACGTAAACATGTTGGTCCATGATCTCATCGATCAAACGTAAGGGGCCCACACCGCTATATGAGAAATTTGCCCATACAATGATTTTAAGTCCATCTGCTTAACGGTCTTGAGATTTTGTTTTGGGTGGTACCCGGTGTTTGATGGTCGACGGACATACTATTTTGAACCTGTTCCACCAAAAAACACCAGCTAAGACTCATATGTCCAAAGGATATATCGACCTTTTGAAAGTGGCTAGTTCAAGTGGCTTTTGGCAAACTTCAACTTGTCTTTGAGGTGTCTTTTACCAAGTAATTGCTCCTTTGGTGGACTTCTAGCATTCAAATTTTCATCGAACAGACTTCGGAGAATAGTGCCATCCCTGATTCCCAAGCTCACATCCGCTTTTATAGTCCTACAGGATGCAAAAGGATAAGTTTTGCTGAATCGCACTTTGCGAAAGTCCTCTAAAATTGTGGTTTTCCGTATCGCATAACGTTTTTCGGGCTTCGGTTCATAGTTTATGGCATTGTAACTCATATTGGCTGTACATTTTAAGGGACTTTGAATATATTGATACGTTTTGCCCTCCTTTCTAAGCTCAATCAACTTTTCCTTTCTCCCTTGAAGCAATGAGGTCCTCTACCCATTAAAGTTAATTTTTTTCTATAGTTATAGTGTATTATGGTTCAATTTATAATAATGGTCTTCATTAAAAACCTATTTTTACCAAATTACAAAGATTTTCGAGACTTTTCCTTGAAGAAAATCAAAAACTGCTATTTTAGTGAACAGCCGAAATGTTGTGTCCGTGTGCAAAAATATGAAAGAAACCCAAAAACAGACCAAATCTAATGGGGTTTTTGCTTGTTTTGTATCTCTATGATCCATTCTACAAAAGAGATGTACTAGCGATTAACTAATGAAAAGGACTATGCTAATAAACCGTTATAAAGTTTCGCTTCTGTCGCACTGCTATTTTAATGAACACAGCTGTATATACTTTATGGGGTCCTTCTGCCTGTTACATACTTTCCGACGAATCTAGTATACCCTTTTACTCTACGAGTAACGGGTATAATAACAAGGAAGAACGCTATAGTCAAGTACCTCGACTATCAGATACCCGTTACTCAGCTAAATAGAGATATGCAAGTAGATATACAGATTTAAGCGTTATGGGCGTTAGAGTGGGCGTGGCAAATTTTTTTTTGGGTCAATCGATAGGTATTGATGAGAACATTACATTTTAGTTAAAATTTTTTATTCTAGCATCAAAACTGTAGGAGCCACAGTTTTGGGCGGTTTGTGGGCGTTAGAGTGGGCGTGGCATATTCGCGTAACAAACTTGCGTTGCGTATAAGGCTACGGAATCTAAATCTGAAATCCCAATTCTCTATCTTTGATAGTTTCCGAGATATCCACGTTCATATATACGATTTTTTGAAGTTTGTGGGCGGTTTATGGACGTTAGGGTGGGCGTGGCAAACTTTTTTTTGGGTCAATCGATAGGTATTGATGAGAACATTACATTTTAGTTAAAATTTTTTATTCTAGCATCAAAACTGTAGGAGCCACAGTTTTGGGCGGTTTGTGGGCGTTAGAGTGGGCGTGGCACTCTACTGAAACAAATTTACGCTGCGTAAGAAGCTCAGGAATCTGCACGCCAAATCTCAATGGCCTAGCTCCCATAGTTTTTGAGATCTCAGCTTTCATCCGGACAGACATACAGACGGACGAGACCAATACATTTCAGTTAAAATTTTTTGTCTAGCATAAAAATTGTGGGCATCACAGGTTTTTGCGGTTTGTGGGCGTTAGATTGGGCGTGGCATATTCGCGTAACAAACTTGCGTTGCGTATAAGGCTACGGAATCTAAATTTGAAATCCCAATTCTCTATCTTTGATAGTTTCCGATATATCCACGTTCATATATACGATTTTTTGAAGTTTGTGGGCGGTTTATGGGCGTTAGGGTGGGCGTGGCAAACTTTTTTTTGGGTCAATCGATAGGTATTGATGAGAACATTACATTTTAGTTAAAATTTTTTATTCTAGCATCAAAACTGTAGGATCCACAGTTTTGGGCGGTTTGTGGGCGTTAAAATGGGCGTGGCACTCTACTGAAATAAACTTACGCTGCGTAAGAAGCTCAGGAATCTGCACGCTAAATCTCAATGGCCTAGCTCCCATAGTTTTCGAGATCTCAGCTTTCATTCGGACAGACATACAGACGGACGAGACCAATACATTTCAGTTAAAATTTTTTGTCTAGCATAAATATTGTGGGCGTCACAGGTTTCCCTGTTTGTGGGCGTTAGATTGGGCGTGGCATATTCGCGTAACAAACTTGCGTTGCGTATAAGGCTACGGAATCTAAATTTGAAATCCCAATTCTCTATCTTTGATAGTTTCCGATATATCCACGTTCATATATACGATTTTTTGAAGTTTGTGGGCGGTTTATGGGTGTTAGGGTGGGCGTGGCAAACTTTTTTTTGGGTCAATCGATAGGTATTGATGAGAACATTACATTTTATGTAAAAATTTGTTATTCTAGCATCAAAACTGTAGGATCCACAGTTTTGGGCGGTTTGTGGGCGTTAAAATGGGCGTGGCACTCTACTGAAACAAACTTGCGCTGCGTAGGCAGCTCAGGAATCTGCACGCCAAATCTCAATAGCCTAGCTCCCATAGTTTCCGAGATCTCAGCGTTCATCCGGACAGACAGACAGACGGGCAGACGGACATGGCTAGATCGACTCTGGTCCTGGTCGACCTGGTCAATCGATAGGTATTGATGAGAACATTACATTTTAGTTAAAATTTATTATTCTAGCATCAAAACTGTATGTCCCATAGTTTTTTTGGGTCAATTGATAGGTACTGATGAGAACATTATATTTCAGTTAACATTATTATTCTAGCATCAAAACTGTAGGAGCAACAGTTTTGGGCGGTTTGTGGGCGTTAGAGTGGGCGTGGCACTCTACTGAAACAAACTTACGCTGCGGAAGAAGCTCAGGAATCTGCACGCCAAATCTCAATGGCCTAGCTCCCATAGTTTTCGAGATCTCAGCGTTCATCCGGACAGACATACAGACGGACAAGACCAATACATTTCAGTTAAAATTTTTTGTCTAGCATAAAAATTGTGGGCGTCACAAGTTTTCGCGGTTTGTGGGCGTTAGAGTGGGCGTGGCATATTCTCGTAACAAACTTGCGTTGCGTATAAGGCTACGGAATCTAAATCTGAAATCCCAATTCTCTATCTTTGATAGTTTCCGAGATATCCACGTTCATATATACGATTTTTTGAAGTTTGTGGGCGGTTTATGGGCGTTAGGGTGGGCGTGGCAAACTTTTTTTTGGGTCAATCGATAGGTATTGATGAGAACATTACATTTTAGTTAAAATTTTTTATTCTAGCATCAAAACTGTATGTCCCATAGTTTTTTTGGGTCAATTGATAGGTATTGATGAGAACATTATATTTCAGTTAACATTATTATTCTAGCATCAAAACTGTAGGAGCAACAGTTTTGGGCAGTTTGTGGGCGTTAGAGTGGGCGTGGCACTCTACTGAAACAAACTTACGCTGCGTAGGAAGCTCAGGAATCTGCACGCCAAATCTCAATGGCCTAGCTCCCATAGTTTTCGAGATCTCAGCGTTCATCCGGACAGACATACAGACGGACGAGACCAACACATTTCAGTTAAAATTTTTTGTCTAGCATAAAAATTGTGGGCGTCACAAGTTTTCGCGGTTTGTGGGCGTTAGAGTGGGCGTGGCATATTCTCGTAACAAACTTGCGTTGCGTATAAGGCTACGGAATCTAAATCTGAAATCCCAATTCTCTATCTTTGATAGTTTCCGAGATATCCACGTTCATATATACGATTTTTTGAAGTTTGTGGGCGGTTTATGGGCGTTAGGGTGGGCGTGCCAAACTTTTTTTTGGGTCAATCGATAGGTATTGATGAGAACATTACATTTTAGTTAAAATTTTTTATTCTAGCATCAAAACTGTAGGATCCACAGTTTTGGGCGGTTTGTGGGCGTTAAAATGGGCGTGGCACTCTACTGAAACAAACTTACGCTGCGTAAGAAGCTCAGGAATCTGCACGCTAAATCTCAATGGCCTAGCTCCCATAGTTTTCGAGATCTCAGCTTTCATTCGGACAGACATACAGACGGACGAGACCAATACATTTCAGTTAAAATTTTTTGTCTAGCATAAAAATTGTGGGCGTCACAGGTTTTCGCGGTTTGTGGGCGTTAGATTGGGCGTGGCATATTCGCGTAACAAACTTGCGTTGCATATAAGGCTACGGAATCTAAATTTGAAATCCCAATTCTCTATCTTTGATAGTTTCCGATATATCCACGTTCATATATACGATTTTTTGAAGTTTGTGGGCGGTTTATGGGCGTTAGGGTGGGCGTGGCAAACTTTTTTTTGGGTCAATCGATAGGTATTGATGAGAACATTAAATTTTAGTTAAAATTTTTTATTCTAGCATCAAAACTGTAGGATCCACAGTTTTGGGCGGTTTGTGGGCGTTAAAAAGGGCGTGGCACTCTACTGAAACAAACTTACGCTGCGTAAGAAGCTCAGGAATCTGCACGCTAAATCTCGATGGCCTAGCTCCCATAGTTTTCGAGATCTCAGCTTTCATTCGGACAGACATACAGACGGACGAGACCAATACATTTCAGTTAAAATTTTTTGTCTAGCATAAAAATTGTGGGCGTCACAGGTTTTCGCGGTTTGTGGGCGCTAGATTGGGCGTGGCATATTCGCGTAACAAACTTGCGTTGCGTATAAGGCTACGGAATCTAAATTTGAAATCCCAATTCTCTATCTTTGATAGTTTCCGATATATCCACGTTCATATACACGATTTTTTGAAGTTTGTGGGCGGTTTATGGGCGTTAGGGTGGGCGTGGCAAACTTTTTTTTGGGTCAATCGATAGGTATTGATGAGAACATTACATTTTATGTAAAAATTTGTTATTCTAGCATCAAAACTGTAGGATCCACAGTTTTGGGCGGTTTGTGGGCGTTAAAATGGGCGTGGCACTCTACTGAAACAAACTTGCGCTGCGTAGGAAGCTCAGGAATCTGCACGCTAAATCTCAATGGCCTAGCTCCCATAGTTTCCGAGATCTCAGCGTTCATCCGGACAGACAGACAGACGGACAGACGGACATGGCTAGATCGACTCTGGTCCTGGTCGACCTGGTCAATCGATAGGTATTGATGAGAACATTACATTTTAGTTAAAATTTATTATTCTAGCATCAAAACTGTATGTCCCATAGTTTTTTTGGGTCAATTGATAGGTATTGATGAGAACATTATATTTCAGTTAACATTATTATTCTAGCATCAAAACTGTAGGAGCAACAGTTTTTGGCGGTTTGTGGGCGTTAGAGTGGGCGTGGCACTCTACTGAAACAAACTTACGCTGCGTAAGAAGCTCAGGAATCTGCACGCCAAATCTCAATGGCCTAGCTCCCATAGTTTTCGAGATCTCAGCGTTCATCCGGACAGACATACAGACGGACAAGACCAATACATTTCAGTTAAAATTTTTTGTCTAGCATAAAAATTGTGGGCGTCACAAGTTTTCGCGGTTTGTGGGCGTTAGAGTGGGCGTGGCATATTCTCGTAACAAACTTGCGTTGCGTATAAGGCTACGGAATCTAAATCTGAAATCCCAATTCTCTATCTTTGATAGTTTCCGAGATATCCACGTTCATATATACGATTTTTTGAAGTTTGTGGGCGGTTTATGGGCGTTAGGGTGGGCGTGGCAAATTTTTTTTTGGGTCAATCGATAGGTATTGATGAGAACATTACATTTTAGTTAAAATTTTTTATTCTAGCATCAAAACTGTAGGAGCCACAGTTTTGGGCGGTTTGTGGGCGTTAGAGTGGGCGTGGCACTTTACTGAAACAAACTTACGCTGCGTAAGAAGCTCAGGAATCTGCACGCCAAATCTCAATGGCCTAGCTCCCATAGTTTTCGAGATCTCAGCTTTCATCCGGACAGACATACAGACGGACGAGACCAATACATTTCAGTTAAAATTTTTTGTCTAGCATAAAAATTGTGGGCGTCACAGGTTTTCGCGGTTTGTGGGCGTTAGATTGGGCGTGGCATATTCGCGTAACAAACTTGCGTTGCGTATAAGGCTACGGAATCTAAATTTGAAATCCCAATTCTCTATCTTTGATAGTTTCCGAGATATCCACGTTCATATATACGATTTTTTGAAGTTTGTGGGCGGTTTATGGGCGTTAGGGTGGGCGTGGCAAACTTTTTTTTGGGTCAATCGATAGGTATTGATGAGAACATTACATTTTAGTAAAAATTTGTTATTCTAGCATCAAAACTGTAGGAGCCACAGTTTTGGGCGGTTTGTGGGCGTTAAAATGGGCGTGGCACTCTACTGAAACAAACTTGCGCTGCGTAGGAAGCTCAGGAATCTGCACGCCAAATCTCAATAGCCTAGCTCCCATAGTTTCCGAGATCTCAGCGTTCATCCGGACAGACAGACAGACGTACAGACGGACATGGCTAGATCGACTCTGGTCCTGGTCGACCTGGTCAATCGATAGGTATTGATGAGAACATTACATTTTAGTTAAAATTTTTTATTCTAGCATCAAAACTGTAGGAGCCACAGTTTTGGGCGGTTTGTGGGCGTTAGAGTGGGCGTGGCACTTTACTAAAACAAACTTACGCTGCGTAAGAAGCTCAGGAATCTGCACGCCAAATCTCAATGGCCTAGCTCCCATAGTTTTCGAGATCTCAGCTTTCATCCGGACAGACATACAGACGGACGAGACCAATACATTTCAGTTAAAATTTTTTGTCTAGCATAAAAATTGTGGGCGTCACAGGTTTTCGCGGTTTGTGGGCGTTAGATTGGGCGTGGCATATTCGCGTAACAAACTTGCGTTGCGTATAAGGCTACGGAATCTAAATTTGAAATCCCAATTCTCTATCTTTGATAGTTTCCGAGATATCCACGTTCATATATACGATTTTTTGAAGTTTGTGGGCGGTTTATGGGCGTTAGGGTGGGCGTGGCAAACTTTTTTTTGGGTGAATCGATAGGTATTGATGAGAACATTACATTTTAGTAAAAATTTGTTATTCTAGCATCAAAACTGTAGGAGCCACAGTTTTGGGCGGTTTGTGGGCGTTCAAATGGGCGTGGCACTCTACTGAAACAAACTTACGCTGCGTAAGAAGCTCAGGAATCTGCACGCCAAATCTCAATGGCCTAGCTCCCATAGTTTTCGAGATCTCAGCGTTCATCCGGACAGACATACTGACGGACGAGACCAATACATTTCAGTTAAAATTTTTTATCTAGCATAAAAATTGTGGGCGTCACAAGTTTTCGCGGTTTGTGGGCGTTAGAGTGGGCGTGGCATATTCTCGTAACAAACTTGCGTTGCGTATAAGGCTACGGAATCTAAATCTGAAATCCGAATTCTCTATCTTTAATAGTTTCCGAGATATCCACGTTCATATATACGATTTTTTGAAGTTTGTGGGCGGTTTATGGGCGTTAGGGTGGGCGTGGCAAACTTTTTTTGGGTCAATCGATAGGTATTGATGAGAACATTACATTTTAGTTAAAATTTTTTATTCTAGCATCAAAACTGTAGGAGCCACAGTTTTGGGCGGTTTGTGGGCGTTAGAGTGGGCGTGGCACTTTACTGAAACTAACTTACGCTGCGTAAGAAGCTCAGGAATCTGCACGCCAAATCTCAATGGCCTAGCTCCCATAGTTTTCGAGATCTCAGCTTTCATCCGGACAGACAGACAGACGGACAGACGGACATGGCTAGATCGACTCGGCTAGTGATCCTGGTCAATCGATAGGTATTGATGAGAACATTACATTTTAGTTAAAATTTTTTATTCTAGCATCAAAACTGTATGTCCCATAGTTTTTTTGGGTCAATTGATAGGTATTGATGAGAACATTATATTTCAGTTAACATTATTATTCTAGCATCAAAACTGTAGGAGCAACAGTTTTGGGCGGTTTGTGGGCGTTAGAGTGGGCGTGGCACTCTACTGAAACAAACTTGCGCTGCGTAGGAAGCTCAGGAATCTGCACGCCAAATCTCAATAGCCTAGCTCCCATAGTTTCCGAGATCTCAGCGTTCATACAGACAGACAGACAGACGGACAGACGGACATGGCTAGATCGACTCGGCTAGTGGTCCTGATCAAGAATATATATACTTTATGGGGTCGGAAACGCTTCCTTCTGCCTGTTACATACTTTCCGACGAATCTAGTATACCCTTTTACTCTACGAGTAACGGGTATAATTACAAGGAAGAACGCTATAGTCGAGTACCTCGACTATCAGATACCCGTTACTCAGCTAAATATAGATATGCAAGTAGCAAAGCGAGAGTAAAATGCGCCACCTACCGGCGATATACAAATTTAAGCGTTATGGGCGTTAGAGTGGGCGTGGCAAATTTTTTTTTGGACCAATCGATAGGTATTGACGAGACCAATACATTTCAGATAAAATTTTTTTTCTATTGGGGTCAATCGATAGGTATTGATGAGAACATAACATTTTAGTTAAAATTTTGTATTCTAGCATCAAAACTGTATGTCCCATAGTTTCCGAGATCTCAGCGTTCATCCGGACAGACATACAGACGGACGATACCAATACATTTCAGTTAAAATTTTTTTTCTAGCATAAAAATTGTGGGCGTCACAGGTTTTCGCGGTTTGTGGGCGTTAGAGTGGGCGTGGCATATTCGCGTAACAAACTTGCGTTGCGTATAAGGCTACGGAATCTAAATCTGAACTTCCAATTCTCTATCTTTGATAGTTTCCAAGATATCCACGTTCATATATACGATTTTTTGAAGTTTGTGGGCGGTTTATGGGCGTTAGGGTGGGCGTGGCAAACTTTTTTTTGGGTCAATCGATAGGTATTGATGAGAAAATTACATTTCAGTTAAAATTTTTATTATAGCATAAAAACTGTAGGAGCCACAGTTTTGGGCAGCTTGTGGGCTTTAGAGTGGTCGTGGCACTCTACTGAAACAAACTTGCGCTGCGTAAGAAGCTCAGGAATCTGCACGCCAAATCTCAATGGCCTAGCTCCCATAGTTTCCGAGATCTCTGCGTTCATCCGGACAGACATACAGACGGACGAGACCAATACATTTCAGTTAAAATTTTTTATCTAGCATAAAAATTGTGGGCGTCACAGGTTTTCGCAGTTTGTGGGCGTTAGAGTGGGCGTGGCATATTCGCGTAACAAACTTGCGCTGCGTATAAGGCTACGGAATCTAAATCTGAAATCCCAATTCTCTATCTTTGATAGTTTCCGAGGTATACACATTCATATTTACGATTTTTTGAAGTTTGTGGGCGGTTTATGGGCGTTAGGGTGGGCGTGGAAAACTTTTTTTTGGGTCAATTGATAGGTATTGATGAGAACATTACATTTTAGTTAAAATTTTTTATTCTAGCATCAAAGCTGTAGGAGCCACAGTTTTGGGCGGTTTGTGGGCGTTAGAGTGGGCGTGGCACTCTACTGAAACAAACTTGCGGACAGACAGACAGACGGACAGACGGACATGGCTAGATCGACTCGGCTAGTGATCCTGGTCAATCGATAGGTATTGATGAGAACATTACATTTTAGTTAAAATTTTTTATTCTAGCATCAAAACTGTATGTGCCATAGTTTTTTTGGGTCAATTGATAGGTATTGATGAGAACATTATATTTCAGTTAACATTATTATTCTAGCATCAAAACTGTAGGAGCAACAGTTTTGGGCGGTTTGTGGGCGTTAGAGTGGGCGTGGCACTCTACTGAAACAAACTTGCGCTGCGTAGGAATCTCAGGAATCTGCACGCCAAATCTCAATAGCCTAGCTCCCATAGTTTCCGAGATCTCAGCGTTCATCCGGACAGACAGACAGACGGACATGGCTAGATCGACTCGGCTAGTGATCCTGGTCAATCGATAGGTATTGATGAGAACATTACATTTTAGTTAAAATTTTCTATTCTAGCATCAAAACTGTATGTCCCATAGTTTTTTTGGGTCAATTGATAGGTATTGATGAGAACATTATATTTCAGTTAACATTATTATTCTAGCATCAAAACTGTAGGAGCAACAGTTTTGGGCGGTTTGTGGGCGTTAGAGTGGGCGTGGCACATTCGCGTAACAAACTTGCGCTGCGTATAAGGCTACGGAATCTAAATCTAAAATAACAATTCTCTATCTTTGATAGTTTCCGAGATATCCACGTTCATATTTACGATTTTTTGAAGTTTTTGGGCGGTTTGTGGGCGTTAGGGTGGGCGTTGCAAACTTTTTTTTGGGTCAATCGATAGGTATTGATGAGAACATTACAAAACTGTAGGAGCCACAGTTTTGGGCAGCTTGTTGGCGTTAGAGTGGTCGTGGCACTCTACTGAAACAAACTTGCGCTGCGTAAGAAGCTCAGGAATCTGCACGCCAAATCTCAATAGCCGAGATCTCAGCGTTCATCCGGACAGACAGACAGACGGACAGACGGACATGGCTAGATCGACTCGGCTAGTGGTCCTGATCAAGAATATATATACTTTATGGGGTCGGAAACGCTTCCTTCTGCCTGTTACATACTTTCCGACGAATCTAGTATACCCTTTTACTCTACGAGTAACGGGTATAATTACAAGGAAGAACGCTATAGTCGAGTCCCTCGACTATCAGATACCCGTTACTCAGCTAAATAGAGATATGCAAGTAGCAAAGCGAGAGTAAAATGCGCCACCTACCGGCGATATACAAATTTAAGCGTTATGGGCGTTAGAGTGGGCGTGGCAAATTTTTTTTTGGACCAATCGATAGGTATTGACGAGACCAATACATTTCAGATAAAATTTTTTTTCTATTGGGGTCAATCGATAGGTATTGATGAGAACATTACATTTTAGTTAAAATTTTGTATTCTAGCATCAAAACTGTATGTCCCATAGTTTCCGAGATCTCAGCGTTCATCCGGACAGACATACAGACGGACGATACCAATACATTTCAGTTAAAATTTTTTTTCTAGCATAAAAATTGTGGGCGTCACAGGTTTTCGCGGTTTGTGGGCGTTAGAGTGGGCGTGGCATATTCGCGTAACAAACTTGCGTTGCGTATAAGGCTACGGAATCTAAATCTGAACTTCCAATTCTCTATCTTTGATAGTTTCCAAGATATCCACGTTCATATATACGATTTTTTGAAGTTTGTGGGCGGTTTATGGGCGTTAGGGTGGGCGTGGCAAACTTTTTTTTGGGTCAATCGATAGGTATTGATGAGAAAATTACATTTCAGTTAAAATTTTTATTATAGCATAAAAACTGTAGGAGCCACAGTTTTGGGCAGCTTGTGGGCTTTAGAGTGGTCGTGGCACTCTACTGAAACAAACTTGCGCTGCGTAAGAAGCTCAGGAATCTGCACGCCAAATCTCAATGGCCTAGCTCCCATAGTTTCCGAGATCTCTGTGTTCATCCGGACAGACATACAGACGGACGAGACCAATACATTTCAGTTAAAATTTTTTATCTAGCATAAAAATTGTGGGCGTCACAGGTTTTCGCAGTTTGTGGGCGTTAGAGTGGGCGTGGCATATTCGCGTAACAAACTTGCGCTGCGTATAAGGCTACGGAATCTAAATCTGAAATCCCAATTCTCTATCTTTGATAGTTTCCGAGGTATACACATTCATATTTAAGATTTTTTGAAGTTTGTGGGCGGTTTATGGGCGTTAGGGTGGGCGTGGAAAACTTTTTTTTGGGTCAATTGATAGGTATTGATGAGAACATTACATTTTAGTTAAAATTTTTTATTCTAGCATCAAAACTGTAGGAGCCACAGTTTTGGGCGGTTTGTGGGCGTTAGAGTGGGCGTGGCACTCTACTGAAACAAACTTGCGGACAGACAGACAGACGGACAGACGGACATGGCTAGATCGACTCGGCTAGTGATCCTGGTCAATCGATAGGTATTGATGAGAACATTACATTTTAGTTAAAATTTTTTATTCTAGCATCAAAACTGTATGTCCCATAGTTTTTTTGGGTCAATTGATAGGTATTGATGAGAACATTATATTTCAGTTAACATTATTATTCTAGCATCAAAACTGTAGGAGCAACAGTTTTGGTCGGTTTGTGGGCGTTAGAGTGGGCGTGGCACTCTACTGAAACAAACTTGCGCTGCGTAGGAATCTCAGGAATCTGCACGCCAAATCTCAATAGCCTAGCTCCCATAGTTTCCGAGATCTCAGCGTTCATCCGGACAGACAGACAGACGGACATGGCTAGATCGACTCGGCTAGTGATCCTGGTCAATCGATAGGTATTGATGAGAACATTACATTTTAGTTAAAATTTTCTATTCTAGCATCAAAACTGTATGTCCCATAGTTTTTTTGGGTCAATTGATAGGTATTGATGAGAACATTATATTTCAGTTAACATTATTATTCTAGCATCAAAACTGTAGGAGCAACAGTTTTGGGCGGTTTGTGGGCGTTAGAGTGGGCGTGGCACATTCGCGTAACAAACTTGCGCTGCGTATAAGGCTACGGAATCTAAATCTAAAATCCCAATTCTCTATCTTTGATAGTTTCCGAGATATCCACGTTCATATTTACGATTTTTTGAAGTTTTTGGGCGGTTTGTGGGCGTTAGGGTGGGCGTGGCAAACTTTTTTTTGGGTCAATCGATAGGTATTGATGAGAACATTACAAAACTGTAGGAGCCACAGTTTTGGGCAGCTTGTTGGCGTTAGAGTGGTCGTGGCACTCTACTGAAACAAACTTGCGCTGCGTAAGAAGCTCAGGAATCTGCACGCCAAATCTCAATAGCCTAGCTCCCATAGTTTCCGAGATCTCAGCGTTCATCCGGACAGACAGACGGACGGACAGACGGACATGGCTAGATCGACTCGGCTAGTGGTCCTGATCAAGAATATATATACTTTATGGGGTCGGAAACGCTTCCTTCTGCCTGTTACATACTTTCCGACGAATCTAGTATACCCTTTTACTCTACGAGTAACGGGTATAATAACAAGGAAGAACGCTATAGTCGAGTACCTCGACTATCAGATACCCGTTACTCAGCTAAATAGAGATATGCAAGTAGCAAAGCAATGGCCTAGCTCCCATAGTTTTCGAGATCTCAGCTTTCATCCGGACAGACAGACAGACGGACAGACGGACATGGCTAGATCGACTCGGCTAGTGATCCTGGTCAATCGATAGGTATTGATGAGAACATTACATTTTAGTTAAAATTTTTTATTCTAGCATCAAAACTGTATGTCCCATAGTTTTTTTGGGTCAATTGATAGGTATTGATGAGAACATTATATTTCAGTTAACATTATTATTCTAGCATCAAAACTGTAGGAGCAACAGTTTTGGGCGGTTTGTGGGCGTTAGAGTGGGCGTGGCACTCTACTGAAACAAACTTGCGCTGCGTAGGAAGCTCAGGAATCTGCACGCCAAATCTCAATAGCCTAGCTCCCATAGTTTCCGAGATCTCAGCGTTCATACAGACAGACAGACAGACGGACAGACGGACATGGCTAGATCGACTCGGCTAGTGGTCCTGATCAAGAATATATATACTTTATGGGGTCGGAAACGCTTCCTTCTGCCTGTTACATACTTTCCGACGAATCTAGTATACCCTTTTACTCTACGAGTAACGGGTATAATTACAAGGAAGAACGCTATAGTCGAGTACCTCGACTATCAGATACCCGTTACTCAGCTAAATAGAGATATGCAAGTAGCAAAGCGAGAGTAAAATGCGCCACCTACCGGCGATATACAAATTTAAGCGTTATGGGCGTTAGAGTGGGCGTGGCAAATTTTTTTTTGGACCAATCGATAGGTATTGACGAGACCAATACATTTCAGATAAAATTTTTTTTCTATTGGGGTCAATCGATAGGTATTGATGAGAACATTACATTTTAGTTAAAATTTTGTATTCTAGCATCAAAACTGTATGTCCCATAGTTTCCGAGATCTCAGCGTTCATCCGGACAGACATACAGACGGACGATACCAATACATTTCAGTTAAAATTTTTTTTCTAGCATAAAAATTGTGGGCGTCACAGGTTTTCGCGGTTTGTGGGCGTTAGAGTGGGCGTGGCATATTCGCGTAACAAACTTGCGTTGCGTATAAGGCTACGGAATCTAAATCTGAACTTCCAATTCTCTATCTTTGATAGTTTCCAAGATATCCACGTTCATATATACGATTTTTTGAAGTTTGTGGGCGGTTTATGGGCGTTAGGGTGGGCGTGGCAAACTTTTTTTTGGGTCAATCGATAGGTATTGATGAGAAAATTACATTTCAGTTAAAATTTTTATTATAGCATAAAAACTGTAGGAGCCACAGTTTTGGGCAGCTTGTGGGCTTTAGAGTGGTCGTGGCACTCTACTGAAACAAACTTGCGCTGCGTAAGAAGCTCAGGAATCTGCACGCCAAATCTCAATGGCCTAGCTCCCATAGTTTCCGAGATCTCTGCGTTCATCCGGACAGACATACAGACGGACGAGACCAATACATTTCAGTTAAAATTTTTTATCTAGCATAAAAATTGTGGGCGTCACAGGTTTTCGCAGTTTGTGGGCGTTAAAGTGGGCGTGGCATATTCGCGTAACAAACTTGCGCTGCGTATAAGGCTACGGAATCTAAATCTGAAATCCCAATTCTCTATCTTTGATAGTTTCCGAGGTATACACATTCATATTTACGATTTTTTGAAGTTTGTGGGCGGTTTATGGGCGTTAGGGTGGGCGTGGAAAACTTTTTTTTGGGTCAATTGATAGGTATTGATGAGAACATTACATTTTAGTTAAAATTTTTTATTCTAGCATCAAAACTGTAGGAGCCACAGTTTTGGGCGGTTTGTGGGCGTTAGAGTGGGCGTGGCACTCTACTGAAACAAACTTGCGGACAGACAGACAGACGGACAGACGGACATGGCTAGATCGACTCGGCTAGTGATCCTGGTCAATCGATAGGTATTGATGAGAACATTACATTTTAGTTAAAATTTTTTATTCTAGCATCAAAACTGTATGTGCCATAGTTTTTTTGGGTCAATTGATAGGTATTGATGAGAACATTATATTTCAGTTAACATTATTATTCTAGCATCAAAACTGTAGGAGCAACAGTTTTGGGCGGTTTGTGGGCGTTAGAGTGGGCGTGGCACTCTACTGAAACAAACTTGCGCTGCGTAGGAATCTCAGGAATCTGCACGCCAAATCTCAATAGCCTAGCTCCCATAGTTTCCGAGATCTCAGCGTTCATCCGGACAGACAGACAGACGGACATGGCTAGATCGACTCGGCTAGTGATCCTGGTCAATCGATAGGTATTGATGAGAACATTACATTTTAGTTAAAATTTTCTATTCTAGCATCAAAACTGTATGTCCCATAGTTTTTTTGGGTCAATTGATAGGTATTGATGAGAACATTATATTTCAGTTAACATTATTATTTTAGCATCAAAACTGTAGGAGCAACAGTTTTGGGCGGTTTGTGGGCGTTAGAGTGGGCGTGGCACATTCGCGTAACAAACTTGCGCTGCGTATAAGGCTACGGAATCTAAATCTAAAATAACAATTCTCTATCTTTGATAGTTTCCGAGATATCCACGTTCATATTTACGATTTTTTGAAGTTTTTGGGCGGTTTGTGGGCGTTAGGGTGGGCGTGGCAAACTTTTTTTTGGGTCAATCGATAGGTATTGATGAGAACATTACAAAACTGTAGGAGCCACAGTTTTGGGCAGCTTGTTGGCGTTAGAGTGGTCGTGGCACTCTACTGAAACAAACTTGCGCTGCGTAAGAAGCTCAGGAATCTGCACGCCAAATCTCAATAGCCTAGCTCCCATAGTTTCCGAGATCTCAGCGTTCATCCGGACAGACAGACAGACGGACAGACGGACATGGCTAGATCGACTCGGCTAGTGGTCCTGATCAAGAATATATATACTTTATGGGGTCGGAAACGCTTCCTTCTGCCTGTTACATACTTTCCGACGAATCTAGTATACCCTTTTACTCTACGAGTAACGGGTATAATTACAAGGAAGAACGCTATAGTCGAGTCCCTCGACTATCAGATACCCGTTACTCAGCTAAATAGAGATATGCAAGTAGCAAAGCGAGAGTAAAATGCGCCACCTACCGGCGATATACAAATTTAAGCGTTATGGGCGTTAGAGTGGGCGTGGCAAATTTTTTTTTGGACCAATCGATAGGTATTGACGAGACCAATACATTTCAGATAAAATTTTTTTTCTATTGGGGTCAATCGATAGGTATTGATGAGAACATTACATTTTAGTTAAAATTTTGTATTCTAGCATCAAAACTGTATGTCCCATAGTTTCCGAGATCTCAGCGTTCATCCGGACAGACATACAGACGGACGATACCAATACATTTCAGTTAAAATTTTTTTTCTAGCATAAAAATTGTGGGCGTCACAGGTTTTCGCGGTTTGTGGGCGTTAGAGTGGGCGTGGCATATTCGCGTAACAAACTTGCGTTGCGTATAAGGCTACGGAATCTAAATCTGAACTTCCAATTCTCTATCTTTGATAGTTTCCAAGATATCCACGTTCATATATACGATTTTTTGAAGTTTGTGGGCGGTTTATGGGCGTTAGGGTGGGCGTGGCAAACTTTTTTTTGGGTCAATCGATAGGTATTGATGAGAAAATTACATTTCAGTTAAAATTTTTATTATAGCATAAAAACTGTAGGAGCCACAGTTTTGGCCAGCTTGTGGGCTTTAGAGTGGTCGTGGCACTCTACTGAAACAAACTTGCGCTGCGTAAGAAGCTCAGGAATCTGCACGCCAAATCTCAATGGCCTAGCTCCCATAGTTTCCGAGATCTCTGCGTTCATCCGGACAGACATACAGACGGACGAGACCAATACATTTCAGTTAAAATTTTTTATCTAGCATAAAAATTGTGGGCGTCACAGGTTTTCGCAGTTTGTGGGCGTTAGAGTGGGCGTGGCATATTCGCGTAACAAACTTGCGCTGCGTATAAGGCTACGGAATCTAAATCTGAAATCCCAATTCTCTATCTTTGATAGTTTCCGAGGTATACACATTCATATTTACGATTTTTTGAAGTTTGTGGGCGGTTTATGGGCGTTAGGGTGGGCGTGGAAAACTTTTTTTTGGGTCAATTGATAGGTATTGATGAGAACATTACATTTTAGTTAAAATTTTTTATTCTAGCATCAAAACTGTAGGAGCCACAGTTTTGGGCGGTTTGTGGGCGTTAGAGTGGGCGTGGCACTCTACTGAAACAAACTTACGCTGCGTAAGAAGCTCAGGAATCTGCACGCCAAATCCAAATGGCCTAGCTCGCATAGTTTTCGAGATCTCAGCGTTCATCCGGACAGACATACAGACGGACGAGACCAATACATTTCAGTTAAAATTTTTTATCTAGCATAAAAATTGTGGGCGTCACAAGTTTTCGCGGTTTGTGGGCGTTAGAGTGGGCGTGGCATATTCGCGTAACAAACTTGCGTTGCGTATAAGGCTACGGAATCTAAATCTGAAATCCCAATTCTCTATCTTTGATAGTTTCCGAGATATCCACGTTCATATATACGATTTTTTGAAGTTTGTGGGCGGTTTATGGGCGTTAGGGTGGGCGTGGCAAACTTTTTTTTGGGTCAATCGATAGGTATTGATGAGAACATTACATTTTAGTTAAAATTTTTTATTCTAGCATCAAAACTGTAGGAGCCACAGTTTTGGGCGGTTTGTGGGCGTTAGAGTGGGCGTGGCACATTCGCGTAACAAACTTGCGCTGCGTATAAGGCTACGGAATCTAAATCTAAAAGCCCAATTCTCTATCTTTGATAGTTTCCGAGATATCCACGTTCATATTTACGATTTTTTGAAGTTTGTGGGCGGTTTGTGGGCGTTAGGGTGGGCGTGGAAAACTTTTTTTTGGGTCAATCGATAGGTATTGATGAGAAAACTACATTTCAGTTAAAATTTTTATTCTAGCATCAAAACTGTAGGAGCCACAGTTTTGGGCAGCTTGTGGGCGTTATAGTGGTCGTGGCACTCTACTGAAACAAACTTGCGCTGCGTAAGAAGCTCAGGAATCTGCACGCCAAATCTCAATAGCCTAGCTCCCATAGTTTCCGAGATCTCAGCGTTCATCCGGACAGACAGACAGACGGACAGACGGACATGGCTAGATCGACTCGGCTAGTGGTCCTGATCAAGAATATATATACTTTATGGGGTCGGAAACGCTTCCTTCTGCCTGTTACATACTTTCCGACGAATCTAGTATACCCTTTTACTCTACGAGTAACGGGTATAATAACAAGGAAGAACGCTATAGTCGAGTACCTCGACTATCAGATACCCGTTACTCAGCTAAATAGAGATATGCAAGTAGCAAAGCGAGATTAAAATGCGCCACCTACCGGCGATATACAGATTTAAGCGTTATAGGCGTTAGAGTGGGCGTGGCAAATTTTTTTTTGGACCAATCGATAGGTATTGACGAGACCAATACATTTCAGTTAAAATTTTTTATCTATTGGGGTCAATCGATAGGTATTGATGAGAACATTACATTTTAGTTAAAATTTTTTATTCTAGCATCAAAACTGTATGTCCCATAGTTTCCGAGATCTCAGCGTTCATTCGGACAGACATACAGACGGGCGATACCAATAAATTTCAGTTAAAATTTTTTTTCTAGCATAAAAATTGTGGGCGTCACAGGTTTTCGCGGTTTGTGGGCGTTAGAGTGGGCATGGCATATTCGCTTAACAAACTTGCGTTGCGTATAAGGCTACGGAATCTAAATCTGAAAGCCCAATTCTCTATCTTTGATAGTTTCCGAGATATCCACGTTCATATATACGATTTTTTGAAGTTTGTGGGCGGTTTATGGGCGTTAGGGTGGGCGTGGCAAACTTTTTTTTGGGTCAATCGATAGGTATTGATGAGAACATTACATTTTAGTTAAAATTTTTTATTCTAGCATCAAAACTGTAGGAGCCACAGTTTTCGGCGGTTTGTGGGCGTTAGAGTGGGCGTGGCACTCTACTGAAACAAACTTACGCTGCGTAAGAAGCTCAGGAATCTGCACGCCAAATCTCAATGGCCTAGCTCCCATAGTTTTCGAGATCTCAGCTTTCATCCGGACAGACATACAGACGGACAAGACCAATACATTTCAGTTAAAATTTTTTATCTAGCATAAAAATTGTGGGCGTCACAGGTTTTCGCGGTTTGTGGGCGTTAGATTGGGCGTGGCATATTCGCGTAACAAACTTGCGTTGCGTATAAGGCTACGGAATCTAAATTTGAAATCCCAATTCTCTATCTTTGATAGTTTCCGAGATATCCAGGTTCATATTTACGATTTTTTGAAGTTTGTGGGCGGTTTATGGGCGTTAGGGTAGGCGTGGCAAACTTTTTTTTGGGTCAATCGATAGGTATTGATGAAAACATTACATTTTAGTAAAAATTTTTTATTCTAGCATCAAAACTGTAGGAGCCACAGTTTTGGGCGGTTTGTGGGCGTTAAAATGGGCGTGGCACTCTACTGAAACAAACTTACGCTGCGTAAGAAGCTCAGGAATCTGCACGCCAAATCTCAATGGCCTAGCTCCCATAGTTTCCGAGATCCTTGCGTTCATCCGGACAGACATACAGACGGACGAGACCAATACATTTCAGTTAAAATTTTGTATCTAGCATAAAAATTGTGGGCGTCACAGGTTTTCGCGGTTTGTGGGCGTTAGAGTGGGCGTGGCATATTCGCGTAACAAACTTGCGTTGCGTATAAGGCTACGGAATCTAAATTTGAAATCCCAATTCTCTATCTTTGATAGTTTCCGAGATATCCACGTCATATATACGATTTTTTGAAGTTTGTGGGCGGTTTATGGGTGTTAGGGTGGGCGTGGCAAACTTTTTTTTGGGTCAATCGATAGGTATTGATGAGAACATTACATTTTAGTTAAAATTTTTTATTCTAGCATCAAAACTGTAGGAGCCACAGTTTTGGGCGGTTTGTGGGCGTTAGAGTGGGCGTGGCACTCTACTGAAACAAACTTGCTCTGCGTAGGAAGCTCAGGAATCTGCACGCCAAATCTCAATAGCCTAGCTCCCATAGTTTCCGAGATCTCAGCGTTCATCCGGACAGACAGACGGACAGACGGACATGGCTAGATCGACTCGGCTAGTGATCCTGATCAAGAATATATATACTTTATGGGGTCGGAAACGCTTCCTTCTGCCTGTTACATACTTTCCGACGAATCTAGTATACCCTTTTACTCTACGAGTAACGGGTATAATAACAAGGAAGAACGCTATAGTCGAGTACCTCGACTATCAGATACCCGTTACTCAGCTAAATAGAGATGTGCAAGTAGCAAAGCAAGATTAAAATGCGCCACCTACCGGCGATATACAGATTTAAGCGTTATGGGCGTTAGAGTGGGCGTGGCAAATTTTTTTTTGGACCAATCGATAGGTATTGACGAGACCAATACATTTCAGTTAAAATTTTTTATTTAGCATAAAAATTGTGGGCGTCAGGGTTTTGCGGATTGTGGGCGTTAGAGTGCGCGTAACAAACTTTCGCTGCGTATAAGGCTACGGAATCTAAATCTGAAATCCCAATTCTCTATCTTTGATAGTTTTCGAGATATCCACGTTCATATTTACGATTTTTTGAAGTTTGTGGGCGGTTTATGGGCGTTAGGGTGGGCGTGGCGAACTTTTTTTTGGGTCAATCGATAGGTATTGGAAAACATTACATTTTAGTTAAAATTTTTTATTCTAGCATCAAAACTGTAGGAGCCACAGTTTTGGGCGGTTTGTGGGCGTTAAAATGGGCGTGGCACTCTACTGAAACAAACTTACGCTGCGTAAGAAGCTCAGGAATCTGCACGCCAAATCTCAATGGCCTAGCTCCCATAGTTTCCGAGATCTCTGCGTTCATCCGGACAGACATACAGACGGACGAGACCAATACATTTCAGTTAAAATTTTTTATCTAGCATAAAAATTGTGGGCGTCAGGTTTTTGCGGTTTGTGGGCGTTAGAGTGGGCGTGGCATATTCGCGTAACAAACTTGCGCTGCGTATAAGGCTACGGAATCTAAATCTGAAATCCCAATTCTCTATCTTTGATAGTTTTCGAGATATCCACGTTCATATTTACGATGTTTTGAAGTTTGTGGGCGGTTTGTGGGCGTTAGGGTGGGCGTGGCAAACTTTTTTTTGGGTCAATCGATAGGTATTGATGAGAAAACTACATTTCAGTTAAAATTTTTATTCTAGCATCAAAACTGTAGGAGCCACAGTTTTGGGCAGCTTGTGGGCGTTAGAGTGGTCGTGGCACTCTACTGAAACAAACTTGCGCTGCGTAAGAAGCTCAGGAATCTGCACGCCAAATCTCAATAGCCTAGCTCCCATAGTTTCCGAGATCTCAGCGTTCATCCGGACAGACAGACAGACGGACAGACGGACATGGCTAGATCGACTCGGCTAGTGGTCCTGATCAAGAATATATATACTGTATGGGGTCGGAACCGCTTCCTTCTGCCTGTTACATACTTTCCGACGAATCTAGTATACCCTTTTACTCTACGAGTAACGGGTATAATAACAAGGAAGAACGCTATAGTCGAGTACCTCGACTATCAGATACCCGTTACTCAGCTAAATAGAGATATGCAAGTAGCAAAGCGAGATTAAAATGCGCCACCTACCGGCGATATACAGATTTAAGCGTTATGGGCGTTAGAGTGGGCGTGGCAAATTTTTTTTTGGACCAATCGATAGGTATTGACGAGACCAATACATTTCAGTTAAAATTTTTTATCTATTGGGGTCAATCGATAGGTATTGATGAGAACATTACATTTTAGTTAAAATTTTTTATTCTAGCATCAAAACTGTGTCCCATAGTTTCCGAGATCTCAGCGTTCATCCGGACAGACATACAGACGGACGATACCAATACATTTCAGTTAAAATTTTTTTTCTAGCATAAAAATTGTGGGCGTCACAGGTTTTCGCGGTTTGTGGGCGTTAGAGTGGGCATGGCATATTCGCGTAACAAACTTGCGTTGCGTATAAGGCTACGGAATCTAAATCTGAAATCCCAATTCTCTATCTTTGATAGTTTCCGAGATATCCACGTTCATATATACGATTTTTTGAAGTTTGTGGGCGGTTTATGGGCGTTAGGGTGGGCGTGGCAAACTTTTTTTTGGGTCAATCGATAGGTATTGATGAGAACATTACATTTTAGTTAAAATTTTTTATTCTAGCATCAAAACTGTAGGAGCCACAGTTTTGGGCGGTTTGTGGGCGTTAGAGTGGTCGTGGCACTCTACTGAAACAAACTTACGCTGCGTAAGAAGCTCAGGAATCTGCACGCCAAATCTCAATGGCCTAGCTCCCATAGTTTTCGAGATCTCAGCTTTCATCCGGACAGACATACAGACGGACAAGACCAATACATTTCAGTTAAAATTTTTTATCTAGCATAAAAATTGTGGGCGTCACAGGCTTTCGCGGTTTGTGGGCGTTAGATTGGGCGTGGCATATTCGCGTAACAAACTTGCGTTGCGTATAAGGCTACGGAATCTAAATTTGAAATCCCAATTCTCTATCTTTGATAGTTTCCGAGATATCCACGTCATATATACGATTTTTTGAAGTTTGTGGGCGGTTTATGGGTGTTAGGGTGGGCGTGGCAAACTTTTTTTTGGGTCAATCGATAGGTATTAATGAGAACATTACATTTTAGTAAACAAATTTTATTCTAGCATCAAAACTGTAGGAGCCACAGTTTTGGGCGGTTTGTGGGCGTTAAAATGGGCGTGGCACTCTACTGAAACAAACTTGCGCTGCGTAAGAAGCTCAGGAATCTGCACGCCAAATCTCAATGGCCTAGCTCCCATAGTTTCCGAGATCTCTGCGTTCATCCGGACAGACATACAGACGGACGAGACCAATACATTTCAGTTAAAATTTTTTATCTAGCATAAAAATTGTGGGCGTCACAGGTTTTCGCGGTTTGTGGGCGTTAGAGTGGGCGTGGCATATTCGCGTAACAAACTTGCGTTGCGTATAAGGCTACGGAATCTAAATTTGAAATCCCAATTCTCTATCTTTGATAGTTTCCGAGATATCCACGTTCATATATACGATTTTTTGAAGTTTGTGGGCGGTTTATGGGCGTGAGGGTGGGCGTGGCAAACTTTTTTTGGGTCAATCGATAGGTATTGATGAGAACATTACATTTTAGTTAAAATTTTTTATTCTAGCATCAAAACTGTAGGAGCCACAGTTTTGGGCGGTTTGTGGGCGTTAAAATGGGCGTGGCACTCTACTGAAACAAACTTGCGCTGCGTAAGAAGCTCAGGAATCTGCACGCCAAATCTCAATGGCCTAGCTCCCATAGTTTTCGAGATCTCAGCGTTCATCCGGACAGACATACAGACGGACGAGACCAACACATTTCAGTTAAAATTTTTTGTCTAGCATAAAAATTGTGGGCGTCACAAGTTTTCGCGGTTTGTGGGCGTTAGAGTGGGCGTGGCATATTCGCGTAACAAACTTGCGCTGCGTATAAGGCTACGGAATCTAAATCTGAAATCCCAATTCTCTATCTTTGATAGTTTTCGAGATATCCACGTTCATATTTACGATGTTTTGAAGTTTGTGGGCGGTTTGTGGGCGTTAGGGTGGGCGTGGCAAACTTTTTTTTGGGTCAATCGATAGGTATTGATGAGAAAACTACATTTCAGTTAAAATTTTTATTCTAGCATCAAAACTGTAGGAGCCACAGTTTTGGGCAGCTTGTGGGCGTTAGAGTGGTCGTGGCACTCTACTGAAACAAACTTGCGCTGCGTAAGAAGCTCAGGAATCTGCACGCCAAATCTCAATAGCCTAGCTCCCATAGTTTCCGAGATCTCAGCGTTCATCCGGACAGACAGACAGACGGACAGACGGACATGGCTAGATCGACTCGGCTAGTGGTCCTGATCAAGAATATATATACTGTATGGGGTCGGAAACGCTTCCTTCTGCCTGTTACATACTTTCCGACGAATCTAGTATACCCTTTTACTCTACGAGTAACGGGTATAATAACAAGGAAGAACGCTATAGTCGAGTACCTCGACTATCAGATACCCGTTACTCAGCTAAATAGAGATATGCAAGTAGCAAAGCGAGATTAAAATGCGCCACCTACCGGCGATATACAGATTTAAGCGTTATGGGCGTTAGAGTGGGCGTGGCAAACTTTTTTTGGGTCAATCGATAGGTATTGATGAGAACATTACATTTTAGTTAAAATTTTTTATTCTAGCATCAAAACTGTAGGAGCCACAGTTTTGGGCGGTTTGTGGGCGTTAAAATGGGCGTGGCACTCTACTGAAACAAACTTGCGCTGCGTAAGAAGCTCAGGAATCTGCACGCCAAATCTCAATGGCCTAGCTCCCATAGTTTTCGAGATCTCAGCGTTCATCCGGACAGACATACAGACGGACGAGACCAACACATTTCAGTTAAAATTTTTTGTCTAGCATAAAAATTGTGGGCGTCACAAGTTTTCGCGGTTTGTGGGCGTTAGAGTGGGCGTGGCATATTCGCGTAACAAACTTGCGCTGCGTATAAGGCTACGGAATCTAAATCTGAAATCCCAATTCTCTATCTTTGATAGTTTTCGAGATATCCACGTTCATATTTACGATGTTTTGAAGTTTGTGGGCGGTTTGTGGGCGTTAGGGTGGGCGTGGCAAACTTTTTTTTGGGTCAATCGATAGGTATTGATGAGAAAACTACATTTCAGTTAAAATTTTTATTCTAGCATCAAAACTGTAGGAGCCACAGTTTTGGGCAGCTTGTGGGCGTTAGAGTGGTCGTGGCACTCTACTGAAACAAACTTGCGCTGCGTAAGAAGCTCAGGAATCTGCACGCCAAATCTCAATAGCCTAGCTCCCATAGTTTCCGAGATCTCAGCGTTCATCCGGACAGACAGACAGACGGACAGACGGACATGGCTAGATCGACTCGGCTAGTGGTCCTGATCAAGAATATATATACTGTATGGGGTCGGAAACGCTTCCTTCTGCCTGTTACATACTTTCCGACGAATCTAGTATACCCTTTTACTCTACGAGTAACGGGTATAATAACAAGGAAGAACGCTATAGTCGAGTACCTCGACTATCAGATACCCGTTACTCAGCTAAATAGAGATATGCAAGTAGCAAAGCGAGATTAAAATGCGCCACCTACCGGCGATATACAGATTTAAGCGTTATGGGCGTTAGAGTGGGCGTGGCAAATTTTTTTTTGGACCAATCGATAGGTATTGACGAGACCAATACATTTCAGTTAAAATTTTTTATCTATTGGGGTCAATCGATAGGTATTGATGAGAACATTACATTTTAGTTAAAATTTTTTATTCTAGCATCAAAACTGTGTCCCATAGTTTCCGAGATCTCAGCGTTCATCCGGACAGACATACAGACGGACGATACCAATACATTTCAGTTAAAATTTTTTTTCTAGCATAAAAATTGTGGGCGTCACAGGTTTTCGCGGTTTGTGGGCGTTAGAGTGGGCATGGCATATTCGCGTAACAAACTTGCGTTGCGTATAAGGCTACGGAATCTAAATCTGAAATCCCAATTCTCTATCTTTGATAGTTTCCGAGATATCCACGTTCATATATACGATTTTTTGAAGTTTGTGGGCGGTTTATGGGCGTTAGGGTGGGCGTGGCAAACTTTTTTTTGGGTCAATCGATAGGTATTGATGAGAACATTACATTTTAGTTAAAATTTTTTATTCTAGCATCAAAACTGTAGGAGCCACAGTTTTGGGCGGTTTGTGGGCGTTAGAGTGGTCGTGGCACTCTACTGAAACAAACTTACGCTGCGTAAGAAGCTCAGGAATCTGCACGCCAAATCTCAATGGCCTAGCTCCCATAGTTTTCGAGATCTCAGCTTTCATCCGGACAGACATACAGACGGACAAGACCAATACATTTCAGTTAAAATTTTTTATCTAGCATAAAAATTGTGGGCGTCACAGGTTTTCGCGGTTTGTGGGCGTTAGATTGGGCGTGGCATATTCGCGTAACAAACTTGCGTTGCGTATAAGGCTACGGAATCTAAATTTGAAATCCCAATTCTCTATCTTTGATAGTTTCCGAGATATCCACGTCATATATACGATTTTTTGAAGTTTGTGGGCGGTTTATGGGTGTTAGGGTGGGCGTGGCAAACTTTTTTTTGGGTCAATCGATAGGTATTAATGAGAACATTACATTTTAGTAAACAAATTTTATTCTAGCATCAAAACTGTAGGAGCCACAGTTTTGGGCGGTTTGTGGGCGTTAAAATGGGCGTGGCACTCTACTGAAACAAACTTGCGCTGCGTAAGAAGCTCAGGAATCTGCACGCCAAATCTCAATGGCCTAGCTCCCATAGTTTCCGAGATCTCTGCGTTCATCCGGACAGACATACAGACGGACGAGACCAATACATTTCAGTTAAAATTTTTTATCTAGCATAAAAATTGTGGGCGTCACAGGTTTTCGCGGTTTGTGGGCGTTAGATTGGGCGTGGCATATTCGCGTAACAAACTTGCGTTGCGTATAAGGCTACGGAATCTAAATTTGAAATCCCAATTCTCTATCTTTGATAGTTTCCGAGATATCCACGTTCATATATACGATTTTTTGAAGTTTGTGGGCGGTTTATGGGCGTGAGGGTGGGCGTGGCAAACTTTTCTTGGGTCAATCGATAGGTATTGATGAGAACATTACATTTTAGTTAAAATTTTTTATTCTAGCATCAAAACTGTAGGAGCCACAGTTTTGGGCGGTTTGTGGGCGTTAAAATGGGCGTGGCACTCTACTGAAACAAACTTACGCTGCGTAAGAAGCTCAGGAATCTGCACGCCAAACCTCAATGGCCTAGCTCCCATAGTTTCCGAGATCTCTGCGTTCATCCGGACAGACATACAGACGGACGAGACCAATACATTTCAGTTAAAATTTTTTATCTAGCATAAAAATTGTGGGCGTCACAGGTTTTCGCGGTTTGTGGGCGATAGAGTGGGCGTGGCATATTCGCGTAACAAACTTGCGCTGCGTATAAGGCTACGGAATCTAAATCTGAAATCCCAATTCTCTATCTTTGATAGTTTCCGAGGTATACACATTCATATTTACGATTTTTTGAAGTTTGTGGGCGGTTTATGGGCGTTAGGGTGGGCGTGGAAAACTTTTTTTTGGGTCAATTGATAGGTATTGATGAGAACATTATATTTCAGTTAAAATTTTTATTCTAGCATCAAAACTGTAGGAGCCACAGTTTTGGGCGGTTTGTGGGCGTTAGAGTGGGCGTGGCACTCTACTGAAACAAACTTGCTCTGCGTAGGAAGCTCAGGAATCTGCACGCCAAATCTCAATAGCCTAGCTCCCATAGTTTCCGAGATCTCAGCGTTCATCCGGACAGACAGACAGACGGACAGACGGACATGGCTAGATCGACTCGGCTAGTGATCCTGATCAAGAATATATATACTTTATGGGGTCGGAAACGCTTCCTTCTGCCTGTTACATACTTTCCGATGAATCTAGTATACCCTTTTACTCTACGAGTAACGGGTATAATAACAAGGAAGAACGCTATAGTCGAGTACCTCGACTATCAGATACCCGTTACTCAGCTAAATAGAGATGTGCAAGTAGCAAAGCGAGATTAAAATGCGCCACCTACCGGCGATATACAGATTTATGCGTTATGGGCGTTAGAGTGGGCTTGGCAAATTTTTTTTCGGTCAATCGATAGGTATTGATGAAAACATTACATTTTAGTTAAAATTTTTTATTCTAGCATCAAAACTGTAGGAGCCAAAGTTTTGGGCGGTTTGTGGGCGTTAAAATGGGCGTGGCACTCTACTGAAACAAACTTACGCTGCGTAAGAAGCTCAGGAATCTGCACGCCAAATCTCAATGGCCTAGCTCCCATAGTTTCCGAGATCTCTGCGTTCATCCGGACAGACATACAGACGGACGAGACCAATACATTTCAGTTAAAATTTTTTATCTAGCATAAAAATTGTGGGCGTCACAGGTTTTCGCGGTTTGTGGGCGTTAGAGTGGGCGTGGCATATTCGCGTAACAAACTTGCGCTGCGTATAAGGCTACGGAATCTAAATCTGAAATCCCAATTCTCTATCTTTGATAGTTTCCGAGGTATACACATTCATATTTACGATTTTTTGAAGTTTGTGGGCGGTTTATGGGCGTTAGGGTGGGCGTGGAAAACTTTTTTTTGGGTCAATTGATAGGTATTGATGAGAACATTATATTTCAGTTAAAATTTTTATTCTAGCATCAAAACTGTAGGAGCCACAGTTTTGGGCGGTTTGTGGGCGTTAGAGTGGGCGTGGCACTCTACTGAAACAAACTTGCTCTGCGTAGGAAGCTCAGGAATCTGCACGCCAAATCTTAATAGCCTAGCTCCCATAGTTTCCGAGATCTCAGCGTTCATCCGGACAGACAGACAGACGGACAGACGGACATGGCTAGATCGACTCGGTTAGTGATCCTGATCAAGAATATATATACTTTATGGGGTCGGAAACGCTTCCTTCTGCCTGTTACATACTTTCCGACGAATCTAGTATACCCTTTTACTCTACGAGTAACGGGTATAATAACAAGGAAGAACGCTATAGTTGAGTACCTCGACTATCAGATACCCGTTACTCAGCTAAATAGAGATGTGCAAGTAGCAAAGCGAGATTAAAATGCGCCACCTAGCGGCGATATACAGATTTATGCGTTATGGGCGTTAGAGTGGGCTTGGCAAATTTTTTTTCGGTCAATCGATAGGTATTGATGAAAACATTACACTTTAGTTAAAATTTTTTATTCTAGCATCAAAACTGTAGGAGCCAAAGTTTTGGGCGGTTTGTGGGCGTTAAAATGGGCGTGGCACTCTACTGAAACAAACTTACGCTGCGTAAGAAGCTCAGGAATCTGCACGCCAAATCTCAATGGCCTAGCTCCCATAGTTTCCGAGATCTCTGCGTTCATCCGGACAGACATACAGACGGACGAGACCAATACATTTCAGTTAAAATTTTTTATCTAGCATAAAAATTGTGGGCGTCACAGGTTTTCGCGGTTTGTGGGCGTTAGAGTGGGCGTGGCATATTCGCGTAACAAACTTGCGTTGCGTATAAGGCTACGGAATCTAAATTTGAAATCCCAATTCTCTATCTTTGATAGTTTCCGAGATATCCACGTTCATATATACGATTTTTTGAAGTTTGTGGGCGGTTTATGGGCGTGAGGGTGGGCGTGGCAAACTTTTTTTGGGTCAATCGATAGGTATTGATGAGAACATTACATTTTAGTTAAAATTTTTTATTCTAGCATCAAAACTGTAGGAGCCACAGTTTTGGGCGGTTTGTGGGCGTTAAAATGGGCGTGGCACTCTACTGAAACAAACTTACGCTGCGTAAGAAGCTCAGGAATCTGCACGCCAAATCTCAATGGCCTAGCTCCCATAGTTTCCGAGATCTCTGCGTTCATCCGGACAGACATACAGACGGACGAGACCAATACATTTCAGTTAAAATTTTTTATCTAGCATAAAAATTGTGGGCGTCACAGGTTTTCGCGGTTTGTGGGCGATAGAGTGGGCGTGGCATATTCGCGTAACAAACTTGCGCTGCGTATAAGGCTACGGAATCTAAATCTGAAATCCCAATTCTCTATCTTTGATAGTTTCCGAGGTATACACATTCATATTTACGATTTTTTGAAGTTTGTGGGCGGTTTATGGGCGTTAGGGTGGGCGTGGAAAACTTTTTTTTGGGTCAATTGATAGGTATTGATGAGAACATTATATTTCAGTTAAAATTTTTATTCTAGCATCAAAACTGTAGGAGCCACAGTTTTGGGCGGTTTGTGGGCGTTAGAGTGGGCGTGGCACTCTACTGAAACAAACTTGCTCTGCGTAGGAAGCTCAGGAATCTGCACGCCAAATCTCAATAGCCTAGCTCCCATAGTTTCCGAGATCTCAGCGTTCATCCGGACAGACAGACAGACGGACAGACGGACATGGCTAGATCGACTCGGCTAGTGATCCTGATCAAGAATATATATACTTTATGGGGTCGGAAACGCTTCCTTCTGCCTGTTACATACTTTCCGATGAATCTAGTATACCCTTTTACTCTACGAGTAACGGGTATAATAACAAGGAAGAACGCTATAGTCGAGTACCTCGACTATCAGATACCCGTTACTCAGCTAAATAGAGATGTGCAAGTAGCAAAGCGAGATTAAAATGCGCCACCTACCGGCGATATACAGATTTATGCGTTATGGGCGTTAGAGTGGGCTTGGCAAATTTTTTTTCGGTCAATCGATAGGTATTGATGAAAACATTACATTTTAGTTAAAATTTTTTATTCTAGCATCAAAACTGTAGGAGCCAAAGTTTTGGGCGGTTTGTGGGCGTTAAAATGGGCGTGGCACTCTACTGAAACAAACTTACGCTGCGTAAGAAGCTCAGGAATCTGCACGCCAAATCTCAATGGCCTAGCTCCCATAGTTTCCGAGATCTCTGCGTTCATCCGGACAGACATACAGACGGACGAGACCAATACATTTCAGTTAAAATTTTTTATCTAGCATAAAAATTGTGGGCGTCACAGGTTTTCGCGGTTTGTGGGCGTTAGAGTGGGCGTGGCATATTCGCGTAACAAACTTGCGCTGCGTATAAGGCTACGGAATCTAAATCTGAAATCCCAATTCTCTATCTTTGATAGTTTCCGAGGTATACACATTCATATTTACGATTTTTTGAAGTTTGTGGGCGGTTTATGGGCGTTAGGGTGGGCGTGGAAAACTTTTTTTTGGGTCAATTGATAGGTATTGATGAGAACATTATATTTCAGTTAAAATTTTTATTCTAGCATCAAAACTGTAGGAGCCACAGTTTTGGGCGGTTTGTGGGCGTTAGAGTGGGCGTGGCACTCTACTGAAACAAACTTGCTCTGCGTAGGAAGCTCAGGAATCTGCACGCCAAATCTCAATAGCCTAGCTCCCATAGTTTCCGAGATCTCAGCGTTCATCCGGACAGACAGACAGACGGACAGACGGACATGGCTAGATCGACTCGGCTAGTGATCCTGATCAAGAATATATATACTTTATGGGGTCGGAAACGCTTCCTTCTGCCTGTTACATACTTTCCGATGAATCTAGTATACCCTTTTACTCTACGAGTAACGGGTATAATAACAAGGAAGAACGCTATAGTCGAGTACCTCGACTATCAGATACCCGTTACTCAGCTAAATAGAGATGTGCAAGTAGCAAAGCGAGATTAAAATGCGCCACCTACCGGCGATATACAGATTTATGCGTTATGGGCGTTAGAGTGGGCTTGGCAAATTTTTTTTCGGTCAATCGATAGGTATTGATGAAAACATTACATTTTAGTTAAAATTTTTTATTCTAGCATCAAAACTGTAGGAGCCAAAGTTTTGGGCGGTTTGTGGGCGTTAAAATGGGCGTGGCACTCTACTGAAACAAACTTACGCTGCGTAAGAAGCTCAGGAATCTGCACGCCAAATCTCAATGGCCTAGCTCCCATAGTTTCCGAGATCTCTGCGTTCATCCGGACAGACATACAGACGGACGAGACCAATACATTTCAGTTAAAATTTTTTATCTAGCATAAAAATTGTGGGCGTCACAGGTTTTCGCGGTTTGTGGGCGTTAGAGTGGGCGTGGCATATTCGCGTAACAAACTTGCGCTGCGTATAAGGCTACGGAATCTAAATCTGAAATCCCAATTCTCTATCTTTGATAGTTTCCGAGGTATACACATTCATATTTACGATTTTTTGAAGTTTGTGGGCGGTTTATGGGCGTTAGGGTGGGCGTGGAAAACTTTTTTTTGGGTCAATTGATAGGTATTGATGAGAACATTATATTTCAGTTAAAATTTTTATTCTAGCATCAAAACTGTAGGAGCCACAGTTTTGTGCGGTTTGTGGGCGTTAGAGTGGGCGTGGCACTCTACTGAAACAAACTTGCTCTGCGTAGGAAGCTCAGGAATCTGCACGCCAAATCTTAATAGCCTAGCTCCCATAGTTTCCGAGATCTCAGCGTTCATCCGGACAGACAGACAGACGGACAGACGGACATGGCTAGATCGACTCGGTTAGTGATCCTGATCAAGAATATATATACTTTATGGGGTCGGAAACGCTTCCTTCTGCCTGTTACATACTTTCCGACGAATCTAGTATACCCTTTTACTCTACGAGTAACGGGTATAATAACAAGGAAGAACGCTATAGTTGAGTACCTCGACTATCAGATACCCGTTACTCAGCTAAATAGAGATGTGCAAGTAGCAAAGCGAGATTAAAATGCGCCACCTACCGGCGATATACAGATTTATGCGTTATGGGCGTTAGAGTGGGCTTGGCAAATTTTTTTTCGGTCAATCGATAGGTATTGATGAAAACATTACATTTTAGTTAAAATTTTTTATTCTAGCATCAAAACTGTAGGAGCCAAAGTTTTGGGCGGTTTGTGGGCGTTAAAATGGGCGTGGCACTCTACTGAAACAAACTTACGCTGCGTAAGAAGCTCAGGAATCTGCACGCCAAATCTCAATGGCCTAGCTCCCATAGTTTCCGAGATCTCTGCGTTCATCCGGACAGACATACAGACGGACGAGACCAATACATTTCAGTTAAAATTTTTTATCTAGCATAAAAATTGTGGGCGTCACAGGTTTTCGCGGTTTGTGGGCGTTAGAGTGGGCGTGGCATATTCGCGTAACAAACTTGCGCTGCGTATAAGGCTACGGAATCTAAATCTGAAATCCCAATTCTCTATCTTTGATAGTTTCCGAGGTATACACATTCATATTTACGATTTTTTGAAGTTTGTGGGCGGTTTATGGGCGTTAGGGTGGGCGTGGAAAACTTTTTTTTGGGTCAATTGATAGGTATTGATGAGAACATTATATTTCAGTTAAAATTTTTATTCTAGCATCAAAACTGTAGGAGCCACAGTTTTGGGCGGTTTGTGGGCGTTAGAGTGGGCGTGGCACTCTACTGAAACAAACTTGCTCTGCGTAGGAAGCTCAGGAATCTGCACGCCAAATCTCAATAGCCTAGCTCCCATAGTTTCCGAGATCTCAGCGTTCATCCGGACAGACAGACAGACGGACAGACGGACATGGCTAGATCGACTCGGCTAGTGATCCTGATCAAGAATATATATACTTTATGGGGTCGGAAACGCTTCCTTCTGCCTGTTACATACTTTCCGACGAATCTAGTATACCCTTTTACTCTACGAGTAACGGGTATAATAACAAGGAAGAACGCTATAGTCGAGTACCTCGACTATCAGATACCCGTTACTCAGCTAAATAGAGATGTGCAAGTAGCAAAGCGAGATTAAAATGCGCCACCTACCGGCGATATACAGATTTATGCGTTATGGGCGTTAGAGTGGGCTTGGCAAATTTTTTTTGGGTCAATCGATAGGTATTGATGAAAACATTACATTTTAGTTAAAATTTTTTATTCTAGCATCAAAACTGTAGGAGCCACAGTTTTAGGCGGTTTGTGGGCGTTAGAGTGGGCGTGGCACTCTACTGAAACAAACTTGCTCTGCGTAGGAAGCTCAGGAATCTGCACGCCAAATCTCAATAGCCTAGCTCCCATAGTTTCCGAGATCTCTGCGTTCATCCGGACAGACATACAGACGGACGAGACCAATACATTTCAGTTAAAATTTTTTATGTATGTTTTTGACCAATCGATAGGTATTGACGAGACCAATACATTTCAGTTAAAATTTTTTATCTAGCATAAAAATTGTGGGCGTCACAGGTTTTTGCGGTTTGTGGGCGTTAGAGTGGGCGTGGCATATTCGCGTAACAAACTTGCGCTGCGTATAAGGCTACGGAATCTAAATCTGAAATCCCAATTCTCTATCTTTGATAGTTTCCGAGGTATACACATTCATATTTACGATTTTTTGAAGTTTGTGGGCGGTTTATGGGCGTTAGGGTGGGCGTGGAAAACTTTTTTTTGGGTCAATTGATAGGTATTGATGAGAACATTATATTTCAGTTAAAATTTTTATTCTAGCATCAAAACTGTAGGAGCCACAGTTTTGGGCGGTTTGTGGGCGTTAGAGTGGGCGTGGCACTCTACTGAAACAAACTTGCTCTGCGTAGGAAGCTCAGGAATCTGCACGCCAAATCTCAATAGCCTAGCTCCCATAGTTTCCGAGATCTCAGCGTTCATCCGGACAGACAGACAGACGGACAGACGGACATGGCTAGATCGACTCGGCTAGTGATCCTGATCAAGAATATATATACTTTATGGGATCGGAAACGCTTCCTTCTGCCTGTTACATACTTTCCGACGAATCTAGTATACCCTTTTACTCTACGAGTAACGGGTATAATAACAAGGAAGAACGCTATAGTCGAGTACCTCGACTATCAGATACCCGTTACTCAGCTAAATAGAGATGTGCAAGTAGCAAAGCGAGATTAAAATGCGCCACCTACCGGCGATATACAGATTTATGCGTTATGGGCGTTAGAGTGGGCTTGGCAAATTTTTTTTGGGTCAATCGATAGGTATTGATGAAAACATTACATTTTAGTTAAAATTTTTTATTCTAGCATCAAAACTGTAGGAGCCAAAGTTTTGGGCGGTTTGTGGGCGTTAAAATGGGCGTGGCACTCTACTGAAACAAACTTACGCTGCGTAAGAAGCTCAGGAATCTGCACGCCAAATCTCAATGGCCTAGCTCCCATAGTTTCCGAGATCTCTGCGTTCATCCGGACAGACATACAGACGGACGAGACCAATACATTTCAGTTAAAATTTTTTATGTATGTTTTTGACCAATCGATAGGTATTGACGAGACCAATACATTTCAGTTAAAATTTTTTATCTAGCATAAAAATTGTGGGCGTCACAGGTTTTCGCGGTTTGTGGGCGTTAGAGTGGGCGTGGCATATTCGCGTAACAAACTTGCGCTGCGTATAAGGCTACGGAATCTAAATCTGAAATCCCAATTCTCTATCTTTGATAGTTTCCGAGGTATACACAATCATATTTACGATTTTTTGAAGTTTGTGGGCGGTTTATGGGCGTTAGGGTGGGCGTGGAAAACTTTTTTTTTGGTCAATTGATAGGTATTGATGAGAACATTATATTTCAGTTAAAATTTTTATTCTAGCATCAAAACTGTAGGAGCCACAGTTTTGGGCGGTTTGTGGGCGTTAGAGTGGGCGTGGCACTCTACTGAAACAAACTTGCTCTGCGTAGGAAGCTCAGGAATCTGCACGCCAAATCTCAATAGCCTAGCTCCCATAGTTTCCGAGATCTCAGCGTTCATCCGGACAGACAGACAGACGGACAGACGGACATGGCTAGATCGAGTAGGCTAGTGATCCTGATCAAGAATATATATACTTTATGGGGTCGGAAACGCTTCCTTCTGCCTGTTACATACTTTCCGACGAATCTAGTATACCCTTTTACTCTACGAGTAACGGGTATAATAACAAGGAAGAACGCTATAGTCGAGTACCTCGACTATCAGATACCCGTTACTCAGCTAAATAGAGATGTGCAAGTAGCAAAGCGAGATTAAAATGCGTCACCTACCGGCGATATACAGATTTAAGCGTTATGGGCGTTAGAGTGGGCGTTGCAAATTTTTTTTTGGACCAATCGATAGGTATTGACGAGACCAATACATTTCAGTTAAAATTTTTTATCTAGCATAAAAATTGTGGGCGTCAGGTTTTTGCGGTTTGTGGGCGTTAGAGTGGGCGTGGCATATTCGCGTAAAAAACTTGCGCTGCGTATAAGGCTACAGAATCTAAATCTGAAATCCCAATTCTCTATCTTTGATAGTTTCCGAGATATCCACGTTCATATTTACGATTTTTTTAAGTTTGTGGGCGTTTTATAGGCGTTAGGGTGGGCGTGGCGAACTTTTTTTTGGGTCAATCGATAGGTATTGATGAAAACATTACATTTTAGTTAAAATTTTTTATTCTAGCATCAAAACTGTAGGAGCCACAGTTTTGGGCGGTTTGTGGGCGTTAAAATGGGCGTGGGAAGCTCAGGAATCTGCACGCCAAATCTCAATGGCCTAGCTCCCATAGTTTCCGAGATCTCTGCGTTCATCCGGACAGACATACAGACGGACGAGACCAATACATTTCACTTAAAATTTTTTATCTAGCATAAAAATTGTGGGCGTCACAGGTTTTCGCGGTTTGTGGGCGTTAGAGTGGGCGTGGCATATTCGCGTAACAAACTTGCGCTGCGTAGAAGGCTACGGAATCTAAATCTGAAATCCCAATTCTCTATCTTTGATAGTTTCCGAGGTATACACATTCATATTTACGATTTTTTGAAGTTTTATGTTTATGTTTCAGTTAAAATTTTTATTCTAGCATCAAAACTGTAGGAGCCACAGTTTTGGGCGGTTTGTGGGCGTTAGAGTGGGCGTGGCACTCTACTGAAACAAACTTGCTCTGCGTAGGAAGCTCAGGAATCTGCACGCCAAATCTCAATAGCCTAGCTCCCATAGTTTCCGAGGAGCCACAGTTTTGGGCGGTTTGTGGGCGTTAAAATGGGCGTGGCACTCTACTGAAACAAACTTACGCTGCGTAAGAAGCTCAGGAATCTGCACGCCAAATCTCAATGGCCTAGCTCCCATAGTTTCCGAGATCTCTGCGTTCATCCGGACAGACATACAGACGGACGAGACCAATACATTTCAGTTAAAATTTTTTATCTAGCATAAAAATTGTGGGCGTCACAGGTTTTCGCGGTTTGTGGGCGTTAGAGTGGGCGTGGCATATTCGCGTAACAAACTTGCGCTGCGCATAAGGCTACGGAATCTAAACCTGAAATCCCAATTCTCTATCTTCCGAGGTATACACATTCATATTTACGACTTTTTGAAGTTTGTGGGCGGTTTATGGGCGTTAGGGTGGGCGTGGAAAACTTTTTTTTGGGTCAATTGATAGGTATTGATGAGAACATTATATTTCAGTTAAAATTTTTATTCTAGCATCAAAACTGTAGGAGCCACAGTTTTGGGCGGTTTGTGGGCGTTAGAGTGGGCGTGGCACTCTACTGAAACAAACTTGCTCTGCGTAGGAAGCTCAGGAATCTGCACGCCAAATCTCAATAGCCTAGCTCCCATAGTTTCCGAGATCTCAGCGTTCATCCGGACAGACAGACAGACGGACAGACGGACATGGCTAGATCGACTCGGCTAGTGATCCTGATCAAGAATATATATACTTTATGGGGTCGGAAACGCTTTCTTCTGCCTGTTACATACTTTCCGACGAATCTAGTATACCCTTTTACTCTACGAGTAACGGGTATAATAACAAGGAAGAACGCTATAGTCGAGTAC
The DNA here is from genome assembly GCF_043229965.1 of Drosophila suzukii. Classification (NCBI taxonomy): domain Eukaryota; kingdom Metazoa; phylum Arthropoda; class Insecta; order Diptera; family Drosophilidae; genus Drosophila; species Drosophila suzukii. The sequence continues at coordinate 6,042,001 of NC_092085.1, forward strand.
CTCGACTATCAGATACCCGTTACTCAGCTAAATAGAGATGTGCAAGTAGCAAAGCGAGATTAAAATGCGCCACCTACCGGCGATATACAGATTTAAGCGTTATGGGCGTTAGAGTGGGCGTTGCAAATTTTTTTTTGGACCAATCGATAGGTATTGACGAGACCAATACATTTCAGTTAAAATTTTTTATCTAGTATAAAAATTGTGGGCGTCAGGTTTTTGCGGTTTGTGGGCGTTAGAGTGGGCGTGGCATATTCGCGTAAAAAATTTGCGCTGCGTATAAGGCTACGGAATCTAAATCTGAAATCCCAATTCTCTATCTTTGATAGTTTCCGAGATATCCACGTTCATATTTACGATTTTTTGAAGTTTGTGGGCGGTTTATGGGCGTTAGGGTGGGCGTGGCGAACTTTTTTTTGGGTCAATCGATAGGTATTGATGAAAACATTACATTTTAGTTAAAATTTTTTATTCTAGCATCAAAACTGTAGGAGCCACAGTTTTGGGCGGTTTGTGGGCGTTAGAGTGGGCGTGGCACTCTACTGAAACAAACTTGCTCTGCGTAGGAAGCTCAGGAATCTGCACGCCAAATCTCAATAGCCTAGCTCCCATAGTTTCCGAGATCTCAGCGTTCATCCGGACAGACAGACAGACGGACAGATGGACATGGCTAGATCGACTCGGCTAGTGATCCTGATCAAGAATATATATACTTTATGGGGTCGGAAACGCTTCCTTCTGCCTGTTACATACTTTCCGACGAATCTAGTATACCCTTTTACTCTACGAGTAACGGGTATAATAACAAGGAAGAACGCTATAGTCGAGTACCTCGACTATCAGATACCCGTTACTCAGCTAAATAGAGATGTGCAAGTAGCAAAGCGAGATTAAAATGCGCCACCTACCGGCGATATACAGATTTAAGCGTTATGGGCGTTAGAGTGGGCGTTGCAAATTTTTTTTTGGACCAATCGATAGGTATTGACGAGACCAATACATTTCAGTTAAAATTTTTTATCTAGTATAAAAATTGTGGGCGTCAGGTTTTTGCGGTTTGTGGGCGTTAGAGTGGGCGTGGCATATTCGCGTAAAAAACTTGCGCTGCGTATAAGGCTACGGAATCTAAATCTGAAATCCCAATTCTCTATCTTTGATAGTTTCCGAGATATCCACGTTCATATTTACGATTTTTTGAAGTTTGTGGGCGGTTTATGGGCGTTAGGGTGGGCGTGGCGAACTTTTTTTTGGGTCAATCCATAGGTATTGATGAAAACATTACATTTTAGTTAAAATTTTTTATTCTAGCATCAAAACTGTAGGAGCCACAGTTTTGGGCGGTTTGTGGGCGTTAAAATGGGCGTGGCACTCTACTGAAACAAACTTCCGCTGCGTAAGAAGCTCAGGAATCTGCACGCCAAATCTCAATGGCCTAGCTCCCATAGTTTCCGAGATCTCTGCGTTCATCCGGACAGACATACAGACGGACGAGACCAATACATTTCAGTTAAAATTTTTTATCTAGCATAAAAATTGTGGGCGTCAGGTTTTTGCGGTTTGTGGGCGTTAGAGTGGGCGTGGCATATTCGCGTAAAAAACTTGCGCTGCGTATAAGGCTACGGAATCTAAATCCGAAATCCCAATTCTCTATCTTTGATAGTTTCCGAGATAGCCACGTTCATATTTACGATTTTTTGAAGTTTGTGGGCGGTTTATGGGCGTTAGGGTGGGCGTGGCGAACTTTTTTTTGGGTCAATCGATAGGTATTGATGAAAACATTACATTTTAGTTAAAATTTTTTATTCTAGCATCAAAACTGTAGGAGCCACAGTTTTGGGCGGTTTGTGGGCGTTAGAGTGGGCGTGGCACTCTACTGAAACAAACTTGCTCTGCGTAGGAAGCTCAGGAATCTGCACGCCAAATCTCAATAGCCTAGCTCCCATAGTTTCCGAGATCTCAGCGTTCATCCGGACAGACAGACAGACGGACAGACGGACATGGCTAGATCGACTCGGCTAGTGATCCTGATCAAGAATATATATACTTTATGGGGTCGGAAACGCTTCCTTCTGCCTGTTACATACTTTCCGACGAATCTAGTATACCCTTTTACTCTACGAGTAACGGGTATAATAACAAGGAAGAACGCTATAGTCGAGTACCTCGACTATCAGATACCCGTTACTCAGCTAAATAGAGATGTGCAAGTAGCAAAGCGAGATTAAAATGCGCCACCTACCGGCGATATACAGATTTAAGCGTTATGGGCGTTAGAGTGGGCGTTGCAAATTTTTTTTTGGACCAATCGATAGGTATTGACGAGACCAATACATTTCAGTTAAAATTTTTTATCTAGTATAAAAATTGTGGGCGTCAGGTTTTTGCGGTTTGTGGGCGTTAGAGTGGGCGTGGCATATTCGCGTAAAAAACTTGCGCTGCGTATAAGGCTACGGAATCTAAATCTGAAATCCCAATTCTCTATCTTTGATAGTTTCCGAGATATCCACGTTCATATTTACGATTTTTTGAAGTTTGTGGGCGGTTTATGGGCGTTAGGGTGGGCGTGGCGAACTTTTTTTTGGGTCAATCGATAGGTATTGATGAAAACATTACATTTTAGTTAAAATTTTTTATTCTAGCATCAAAACTGTAGGAGCCACAGTTTTGGGCGGTTTGTGGGCGTTAAAATGGGCGTGGCACTCTACTGAAACAAACTTCCGCTGCGTAAGAAGCTCAGGAATCTGCACGCCAAATCTCAATGGCCTAGCTCCCATAGTTTCCAAGATCTCTGCGTTCATCCGGACAGACATACAGACGGACGAGACCAATACATTTCAGTTAAAATTTTTTATCTAGCATAAAAATTGTGGGCGTCAGGTTTTTGCGGTTTGTGGGCGTTAGAGTGGGCGTGGCATATTCGCGTAAAAAACTTGCGCTGCGTATAAGGCTACGGAATCTAAATCCGAAATCCCAATTCTCTATCTTTGATAGTTTCCGAGATATCCACGTTCATATTTACGATTTTTTGAAGTTTGTGGGCGGTTTATGGGCGTTAGGGTGGGCGTGGCGAACTTTTTTTTGGGTCAATCGATAGGTATTGATGAAAACATTACATTTTAGTTAAAATTTTTTATTCTAGCATCAAAACTGTAGGAGCCACAGTTTTGGGCGGTTTGTGGGCGTTAAAATGGGCGTGGCACTCTACTGAAACAAACTTCCGCTGCGTAAGAAGCTCAGGAATCTGCACGCCAAATCTCAATGGCCTAGCTCCCATAGTTTCCGAGATCTCTGCGTTCATCCGGACAGACATACAGACGGACGAGACCAATACATTTCACTTAAAATTATTTATCTAGCATAAAAATTGTGGGCGTCACAGGTTTTCGCGGTTTGTGGGCGTTAGAGTGGGCGTGGCATATTCGCGTAACAAACTTGCGCTGCGTATAAGGCTACGGAATCTAAATCTGAAATCCCAATTCTCTATCTTTGATAGTTTCCGAGATATCCACGTTCATATTTACGATTTTTTGAAGTTTGTGGGCGGTTTATGGGCGTTAGGGTGGGCGTGGCGAACTTTTTTTTGGGTCAATCGATAGGTATTGATGAAAACATTACATTTTAGTTAAAATTTTTTATTCTAGCATCAAAACTGTAGGAGCCACAGTTTTGGGCGGTTTGTGGGCGTTAAAATGGGCGTGGCACTCTACTGAAACAAACTTACGCTGCGTAAGAAGCTCAGGAATCTGCACGCCAAATCTCAATGGCCTAGCTCCCATAGTTTCCGAGATCTCTGCGTTCATCCGGACAGACATACAGACGGACGAGACCAATACATTTCAGTTAAAATTTTTTATCTAGCGTAAAAATTGTGGGCGTCACAGGTTTTCGCGGTTTGTGGGCGTTAGAGTGGGCGTGGCATATTCGCGTAACAAACTTGCGCTGCGCATAAGGCTACGGAATCTAAACCTGAAATCCCAATTCTCTATCTTCCGAGGTATACACATTCATATTTACGATTTTTTGAAGTTTGTGGGCGGTTTATGGGCGTTAGGGTGGGCGTGGAAAACTTTTTTTGGGTCAATTGATAGGTATTGATGAGAACATTATATTTCAGTTAAAATTTTTATTCTAGCATCAAAACTGTAGGAGCCACAGTTTTGGGCGGTTTGTGGGCGTTAGAGTGGGCGTGGCACTCTACTGAAACAAACTTGCTCTGCGTAGGAAGCTCAGGAATCTGCACGCCAAATCTCAATAGCCTAGCTCCCATAGTTTCCGAGATCTCAGCGTTCACCCTTTTACTCTACGAGTAACGGGTATAATAACAAGGAAGAACGCTATAGTCGAGTACCTCGACTATCAGATACCCGTTACTCAGCTAAATAGAGATGTGCAAGTAGCAAAGCGAGATTAAAATGCGCCACCTACCGGCGATATACAGATTTAAGCGTTATGGGCGTTAGAGTGGGCGTGGCAAATTTTTTTTTGGACCAATCGATAGGTATTGACGAGACCAATACATTTCAGTTAAAATTTTTTATCTAGCATAAAAATTGTGGGCGTCACAGGTTTTCGCGGTTTGTGGGCGTTAGAGTGGGCGTAACAAACTTGCGCTGCGCATAAGGCTACGGAATCTAACTCTGAAATCCCAATTCTCTATCTTCCGAGGTATACACATTCATATTTACGATTTTTTGAAGTTTGTGGGCGGTTTATGGGCGTTAGGGTGGGCGTGGAAAACTTTTTTTTGGGTCAATTGATAGGTATTGATGAGAACATTATATTTCAGTTAAAATTTTTATTCTAGCATCAAAACTTTAGGTGCCACAGTTTTGGGCGGTTTGTGGGCGTTAGAGTGGGCGTGGCACTCTACTGAAACAAACTTGCTCTGCGTAGGAAGCTCAGGAATCTGCACGCCAAATCTCAATAGCCTAGCTCCCATAGTTTCCGAGATCTCAGCGTTCATCCGGACAGACAGACAGACGGACAGACGGACATGGCTAGATCGACTCGGCTAGTGATCCTGATCAAGAATATATATACTTTATGGGGTCGGAAACGCTTCCTTCTGCCTGTTACATACTTTCCGACGAATCTAGTATACCCTTTTACTCTACGAGTAACGGGTATAATAACAAGGAAGAACGCTATAGTCGAGTACCTCGACTATCAGATACCCGTTACTCAGCTAAATAGAGATGTGCAAGTAGCAATGCGAGATTAAAATGCGTCTAGCATCAAAACTGTAGGAGCCACAGTTTTGGGCGGTTTGTGGGCGTTAAAATGGGCGTGGCACTCTACTGAAACAAACTTACGCTGCGTAAGAAGCTCAGGAATCTGCACGCCAAATCTCAATGGCCTAGCTCCCATAGTTTCCGAGATCTCTGCGTTCATCCGGACAGACATACAGACGGACGAGACCAATACATTTCAGTTAAAATTTTTTATCTAGCATAAAAATTGTGGGCGTCACAGGTTTTCGCGGTTTGTGGGCGTTAGAGTGGGCGTGGCATATTCACGTAACAAACTTGCGCTGCGCATAAGGCTACGGAATCTAAATCTGAAATCCCAATTCTCTATCTTTGATAGTTTCCGAGGTATACACATTCATATTTACGATTTTTTGAAGTTTGTGGGCGTGGAAAACTTTTTTTTGGGTCAATTGATAGGTATTGATGAGAACATTATATTTCAGTTAAAATTTTTATTCTAGCATCAAAACTGTAGGAGCCACAGTTTTGGGCGGTTTGTGGGCGTTAGAGTGGGCGTGGCACTCTACTGAAACAAACTTGCTCTGCGTAGGAAGCTCAGGAATCTGCACGCCAAATCTCAATAGCCTAGCTCCCATAGTTTCCGAGATCTCAGCGTTCATCCGGACAGACAGACAGACGGACAGACGGACATGGCTAGATCGACTCGGCTAGTGATCCTGATCAAGAATATATATACTTTATGGGGTCGGAAACGCTTTCTTCTGCCTGTTACATACTTTCCGACGAATCTAGTATACCCTTTTACTCTACGAGTAACGGGTATAATAACAAGGAAGAACGCTATAGTCGAGTACCTCGACTATCAGATACCCGTTACTCAGCTAAACAGAGATGTGCAAGTAGCAAAGCGAGATTAAAATGCGTCTAGCATCAAAACTGTAGGAGCCACAGTTTTGGGCGGTTTGTGGGCGTTAAAATGGGCGTGGCACTCTACTGAAACAAACTTACGCTGCGTAAGAAGCTCAGGAATCTGCACGCCAAATCTCAATGGCCTAGCTCCCATAGTTTCCGAGATCTCTGCGTTCATCCGGACAGACATACAGACGGACGAGACCAATACATTTCAGTTAAAATTTTTTATCTAGCATAAAAATTGTGGGCGTCACAGGTTTTCGCGTTTTCAGTTAAAATTTTTTATCTAGCATAAAAATTGTGGGCGTCACAGGGTTTCGCGGTTTGTGGGCGTTAGAGTTGGCGTGGCATATTCGCGTAACAAACTTGCGCTGCGCATAAGGCTACGGAATCTAAATCTGAAATCCCAATTCTCTATCTTTGATAGTTTCCGAGGTATACACATTCATATTTACGATTTTTTGAAGTTTGTGAGCGGTTTATGGGCGTTAGGGTGGGCGTGGAAAACTTTTTTTTGGGTCAATTGATAGGTATTGATGAGAACATTATATTTCAGTTAAAATTTTTATTCTAGCATCAAAACTGTAGGAGCCACAGTTTTGGGCGGTTTGTGGGCGTTAGAGTGGGCGTGGCACTCTACTGAAACAAACTTGCTCTGCGTAGGAAGCTCAGGAATCTGCACGCCAAATCTCAATAGCCTAGCTTCCATAGTTTCCGAGATCTCAGCGTTCATCCGGACAGACAGACAGACGGACATGGCTAGATCGACTCGGCTAGTGATCCTGATCAAGAATATATATACTTTATGGGGTCGGAAACGCTTCCTTCTGCCTGTTACATACTTTCCGACGAATCTAGTATACCCTTTTACTCTACGAGTAACGGGTATAATAACAAGGAAGAACGCTATAGTCGAGTACCTCGACTATCAGATACCCGTTACTCAGCTAAATAGAGATGTGCAAGTAGCAAAGCGAGATTAAAATGCGCCACCTACCGGCGATATACAGATTTAAGCGTTATGGGCGTTAGAGTGGGCGTGGCAAATTTTTTTTGGACCAATCGATAGGTATTGACGAAACCAATACATTTCAGTTAAAATTTTTTATCTAGCATAAAAATTGTGGGCGTCAGGTTTTTGCGGTTGGTGGGCGTTAGAGTGGGCGTGGCATATTCGCGTAAAAAACTTGCGCTGCGTATAAGGCTACGGAATCTAAATCTGAAATCCCAATTCTCTATCTTTGATAGTTTCCGAGATATCCACGTTCATATTTACGATTTTTTGAAGTGTGTGGGCGGTTTATGGGCGTTAGGGTGGGCGTGGCGAACTTTTTTTTGGGTCAATCGATAGGTATTGATGAAAACATTACATTTTAGTTCAAATTTTTTATTCTAGCATCAAAACTGTAGGAGCCACAGTTTTGGGCGGTTTGTGGGCGTTAAAATGGGCGTGGCACTCTACTGAAACAAACTTACGCTGCGTAAGAAGCTCAGGAATCTGCACGCCAAATCTCAATGGCCTAGCTCCCATAGTTTCCGAGATCTCTGCGTTCATCCGGACAGACATACAGACGGACGAGACCAATACATTTCAGTTAAAATTTTTTATCTAGCATAAAAATTGTGGGCGTCACAGGGTTTCGCGGTTTGTGGGCGTTAGAGTGGGCGTGGCATATTCGCGTAACAAACTTGCGCTGCGTCTAAGGCTACGGAATCTAAATCTGAAATCCCAATTCTCTATCTTTGATAGTTTCCGAGGTATACACTTTCATATTTACGATTTTTTGAAGTTTGTGGGCGGTTTATGGGCGTTAGGGTGGGCGTGGCGAACTTTTTTTTGGGTCAATCGATAGGTATTGATGAAAACATTACATTTTAGTTAAAATTTTTTATTCTAGCATCAAAACTGTAGGAGCCACAGTTTTGGGCGGTTTGTGGGCGTTAAAATGGGCGTGGCACTCTACTGAAACAAACTTACGCTGCGTAAGAAGCTCAGGAATCTGCACGCCAAATCTCAATGGCCTAGCTCCCATAGTTTCCGAGATCTCTGCGTTCATCCGGACAGACATACAGACGGACGAGACCAATACATTTCAGTTAAAATTTTTTATCTAGCATAAAAATTGTGGGCGTCACAGGTTTTCGCGGTTTGTGGGCGTTAGAGTGGGCGTGGCATATTCGCGTAACAAACTTGCGCTGCGCATAAGGCTACGGAATCTAAATCTGAAATCCCAATTCTCTATCTTTGATAGTTTCCGAGGTATACACATTCATATTTACGATTTTTTGAAGTTTGTGGGCGTGGAAAACTTTTTTTTGGGTCAATTGATAGGTATTGATGAGAACATTATATTTCAGTTAAAATTTTTATTCTAGCATCAAAACTGTAGGAGCCACAGTTTTGGGCGGTTTGTGGGCGTTAGAGTGGGCGTGGCACTCTACTGAAACAAACTTGCTCTGCGTAGGAAGCTCAGGAATCTGCACGCCAAATCTCAATAGCCTAGCTCCCATAGTTTCCGAGATCTCAGCGTTCATCCGGACAGACAGACAGACGGACAGACGGACATGGCTAGATCGACTCGGCTAGTGATCCTGATCAAGAATATATATACTTTATGGGGTCGGAAACGCTTCCTTCTGCGTGTTACATACTTTCCGACGAATCTAGTATACCCTTTTACTCTACGAGTAACGGGTATAATAAAAAGGAAGAACGCTATAGTCGAGTACCTCGACTATCAGACACCCGTTACTCAGCTAAACAGAGATGTGCAAGTAGCAAAGCGAGATTAAAATGCGTCTAGCATCAAAACTGTAGGAGCCACAGTTTTGGGCGGTTTGTGGGCGTTAAAATGGGCGTGGCACTCTACTGAAACAAACTTACGCTGCGTAAGAAGCTCAGGAATCTGCACGCCAAATCTCAATGGCCTAGCTCCCATAGTTTCCGATATAGTTTCCCATAGTTTTCGAGACCAATACATTTCAGTTAAAATTTTTTATCTAGCATAAAAATTGTGGGCGTCACAGGGTTTCGCGGTTTGTGGGCGTTAGAGTGGGCGTGGCATATTCGCGTAACAAACTTGCGCTGCGTCTAAGGCTACGGAATCTAAATCTGAAATCCCAATTCTCTATCTTTGATAGTTTCCGAGGTATACACTTTCATATTTACGATTTTTTGAAGTTTGTGGGCGGTTTATGGGCGTTAGGGTGGGCGTGGAAAACTTTTTTTTGGGTCAATTGATAGGTATTGATGAGAACATTATATTTCAGTTAAAATGTTTATTCTAGCATCAAAACTGTAGGAGCCACAGTTTTGGGCGGTTTGTGGGCGTTAGAGTGGGCGTGGCACTCTACTGAAACAAATTTGCTCTGCGTAGGAAGCTCAGGAATCTGCACGCCAAATCTCAATAGCCTAGCTCCCATAGTTTCCGAGATCTCAGCGTTCATCCGGACAGACAGACAGACGGACAGACGGACATGGCTAGATCGACTCGGCTAGTGATCCTGATCAAGAATATATATACTTTATGGGGTCGGAAACGCTTCCTTCTGCCTGTTACATACTTTCCGACGAATCTAGTATACCCTTTTACTCTACGAGTAACGGGTATAATAACAAGGAAGAACGCTATAGTCGAGTACCTCGACTATCAGATACCCGTTACTCAGCTAAATAGAGATATGCAAGTAGCAAAGCGAGATTAAAATGCGCCACCTACCGGCGATATACAGATTTAAGCGTTATGGGCGTTAGAGTGGGCGTGGCAAATTTTTTTTTGGACCAATCGATAGGTATTGACGAGACCAATAGATTTCAGTTTTTTTTGGACCAATCGATAGGTATTGACGAGACCAATACATTTCAGTTAAAATTTTTTATCTAGCATAAAAATTGTGGGCGTCAGGTTTTTGCGGTTGGTGGGCGTTAGAGTGGGCATGGCATATTCGCGTAAAAAACTTGCGCTGCGTATAAGGCTACGGAATCTAAATCTGAAATCCCAATTCTCTATCTTTGATAGTTTCCGAGGTAGACACATTCATATTAACGATTTTTTGCAGTTTGTGGGCGGTTTATGGGCGTTAGGGTGGGCGGTGAAAACTTTTTTTTGGGTCAATTGATAGGTATTGATGAGAACATTATATTTCAGTTAAAATTTTTATTCTAGCATCAAAACTGTAGGAGCCACAGTTTTCGGCGGTTTGTGGGCGTTAGAGTGGGCGTGGCACTCTACTGAAACAAACTTGCTCTGCGTAGGAAGCTCAGGAATCTGCACGACAAATCTCAATAGCCTAGCTCCCATAGTTTCCGAGATCTCAGCGTTCATCCGGACAGACAGACAGACGGACAGACGGACATGGCTAGATCGACTCGGCTAGTGATCCTGATCAAGAATATATATACTTTATGGGGTCGGAAACGCTTCCTTCTGCCTGTTACATACTTTCCGACGAATCTAGTATACCCTTTTACTCTACGAGTAACGGGTATAATAACAAGGAAGAACGCTATAGTCGAGTACCTCGACTATCAGATACCTGTTACTCAGCTAAATAGAGATATGCAAGTAGCAAAGCGAGATTAAAATGCGCCACCTACCGGCGATATACAGATTTAAGCGTTATGGGCGTTAGAGTGGGCGTGGCAAATTTTTTTTTGGACCAATCGATAGGTATTGACGAGACCAATACATTTCAGTTTTTTTTGGACCAATCGATAGGTATTGACGAGACCAATACATTTCAGTTAAAATTTTTTATCTAGCATAAAAATTGTGGGCGTCAGGTTTTTGCGATTGGTGGGCGTTAGAGTGGGCGTGGCATATTCGCGTAAAAAACTTGCGCTGCGTATAAGGCTACGGAATCTAAATCTGAAATCCCAATTCTCTATCTTTGATAGTTTCCGAGGTAGACACATTCATATTTACGATTTTTTGCAGTTTGTGGGCGGTTTATGGGCGTTAGGGTGGTCGGTGAAAACTTTTTTTTGGGTCAATTGATAGGTATTGATGAGAACATTATATTTCAGTTAAAATTTTTATTCTAGCATCAAAACTGTAGGAGCCACAGTTTTCGGCGGTTTGTGGGCGTTAGAGTGGGCGTGGCACTCTACTGAAACAAACTTGCTCTGCGTAGGAAGCTCAGGAATCTGCACGCCAAATCTCAATAGCCTAGCTCCCATAGTTTCCGAGATCTCAGCGTTCATCCGGACAGACAGACAGACGGACATGGCTAGATCGACTCGGCTAGTGATCCTAATCAAGAATATATATACTTTGTGGGGTCGGAAACGCTTCCTTCTGCCTGTTACATACTTTCCGACGAATCTAGTATACCCTTTTACTCTACGAGTAACGGGTATAATAACAAGGAAGAACGCTATAGTCGAGTACCTCGACTATCAGATACCCGTTACTCAGCTAAATAGAGATGTGCAAGTAGCAAAGCGAGATTAAAATGCGCCACCTACCGGCGATATACAGATTTATGCGTTGTGGGCGTTAGAGTGGGCTTGGCAAATTTTTTTTCGGTCAATCGATAGGTATTGATGAAAACATTACATTTTAGTTAAAATTTTTTATTCTAGCATCAAAACTGTAGGAGCCAAAGTTTTGGGCGGTTTGTGGGCGTTAAAATGGGCGTGGCACTCTACTGAAACAAAGTTACGCTGCGTAAGAAGCTCAGGAATCTGCACGCCAAATCTCAATGGCCTAGCTCCCATAGTTTCCGAGATCTCTGCGTTCATCCGGACAGACATACAGACGGACGAGACCAATACATTTCAGTTAAAATTTTTTATCTAGCATAAAAATTGTGGGCGTCACAGGTTTTCGCGGTTTGTGGGCGTTAGAGTGGGCGTGGCATATTCGCGTAACAAACTTGCGCTGCGTATAAGGCTACGGAATCTAAATCTGAAATCCCAATTCTCTATCTTTGATAGTTTCCGAGGTATACACATTCATATTTACGATTTTTTGAAGTTTGTGGGCGGTTTATGGGCGTTAGGGTGGGCGTGGAAAACTTTTTTTTGGGTCAATTGATAGGTATTGATGAGAACATTATATTTCAGTTAAAATTTTTATTCTAGCATCAAAACTGTAGGAGCCACAGTTTTGGGCGGTTTGTGGGCGTTAGATTGGGCGTGGCACTCTACTGAAACAAACCTGCTCTGCGTAGGAAGCTCAGGAATCTGCACGCCAAATCTTAATAGCCTAGCTCCCATAGTTTCCGAGACAGACAGACGGACAGACGGACATGGCTAGATCGACTCGGTTAGTGATCCTGATCAAGAATATATATACTTTATGGGGTCGGAAACGCTTCCTTCTGCCTGTTACATACTTTCCGACGAATCTAGTATACCCTTTTACTCTACGAGTAACGGGTATAATAACAAGGAAGAACGCTATAGTCGAGTACCTCGACTATCAGATACCCGTTACTCAGCTAAATAGAGATGTGCAAGTAGCAAAGCGAGATTAAAATGCGCCACCTACCGGCGATATACAGATTTATGCGTTATGGGCGTTAGAGTGGGCTTGGCAAATTTTTTTTCGGTCAATCGATAGGTATTGATGAAAACATTACATTTTAGTTAAAATTTTTTATTCTAGCATCAAAACTGTAGGAGCCAAAGTTTTGGGCGGTTTGTGGGCGTTAAAATGGGCGTGGCACTCTACTGAAACAAACTTACGCTGCGTAAGAAGCTCAGGAATCTGCACGCCAAATCTCAATGGCCTAGCTCCCATAGTTTCCGAGATCTCTGCGTTCATCCGGACAGACATACAGACGGACGAGACCAATACATTTCAGTTAAAATTTTTTATCTAGCATAAAAATTGTGGGCGTCACAGGTTTTCGCGGTTTGTGGGCGTTAGAGTGGGCGTGGCATATTCGCGTAACAAACTTGCGCTGCGTATAAGGCTACGGAATCTAAATCTGAAATCCCAATTCTCTATCTTTGATAGTTTCCGAGGTATACACATTCATATTTACGATTTTTTGAAGTTTGTGGGCGGTTTATGGGCGTTAGGGTGGGCGTGGAAAACTTTTTTTTGGGTCAATTGATAGGTATTGATGAGAACATTATATTTCAGTTAAAATTTTTATTCTAGCATCAAAACTGTAGGAGCCACAGTTTTGGGCGGTTTGTGGGCGTTAGAGTGGGCGTGGCACTCTACTGAAACAAACTTGCTCTGCGTAGGAAGCTCAGGAATCTGCACGCCAAATCTCAATAGCCTAGCTCCCATAGTTTCCGAGATCTCAGCGTTCATCCGGACAGACAGACAGACGGACAGACGGACATGGCTAGATCGACTCGGCTAGTGATCCTGATCAAGAATATATATACTTTATGGGGTCGGAAACGCTTCCTTCTGCCTGTTACATACTTTCCGACGAATCTAGTATACCCTTTTACTCTACGAGTAACGGGTATAATAACAAGGAAGAACGCTATAGTCGAGTACCTCGACTATCAGATACCCGTTACTCAGCTAAATAGAGATGTGCAAGTAGCAAAGCGAGATTAAAGTGCGCCACCTACCGGCGATATACAGATTTATGCGTTATGGGCGTTAGAGTGGGCTTGGCAAATTTTTTTTGGGTCAATCGATAGGTATTGATGAAAACATTACATTTTAGTTAAAATTTTTTATTCTAGCATCAAAACTGTAGGAGCCAAAGTTTTGGGCGGTTTGTGGGCGTTAAAATGGGCGTGGCACTCTACTGAAACAAACTTACGCTGCGTAAGAAGCTCAGGAATCTGCACGCCAAATCTCAATGGCCTAGCTCCCATAGTTTCCGAGATCTCTGCGTTCATCCGGACAGACATACAGACGGACGAGACCAATACATTTCAGTTAAAATTTTTTATGTAGCATAAAAATTGTGGGCGTCACAGGTTTTCGCGGTTTGTGGGCGTTAGAGTGGGCGTGGCATATTCGCGTAACAAACTGGCGCTGCGTATAAGGCTACGGAATCTAAATCTGAAATCCCAATTCTCTATCTTTGATGGTTTCCGAGGTATACACATTCATATTTATGATTTTTTGAAGTTTGTGTGCGGTTTATGGGCGTTAGGGTGGGCGTGGAAAACTTTTTTTTGGGTCAATTGATAGGTATTGATGAGAACATTATATTTCAGTTAAAATTTTTATTCTAGCATCAAAACTGTAGGAGCCACAGTTTTGGGCGGTTTGTGGGCGTTAGAGTGGGCGTGGCACTCTACTGAAACAAACTTGCTCTGCATAGGAAGCTCAGGAATCTGCACGCCAAATCTCAATAGCCTAGCTCCCATAGTTTCCGAGATCTCAGCGTTCATCCGGACAGACAGACAGACGGACAGACGGACATGGCTAGATCGACTCGGTTAGTGATCCTGATCAAGAATATATATACTTTATGGGGTCGGAAACGCTTCCTTCTGCCTGTTACATACTTTCCGACGAATCTAGTATACCCTTTTACTCTACGAGTAACGGGTATAATAACAAGGAAGAACGCTATAGTCGAGTACCTCGACTATCAGATACCCGTTACTCAGCTAAATAGAGATGTGCAAGTAGCAAAGCGAGATTAAAATGCGCCACTCTACTGAAACAAACTTGCTCTGCGTAGGAAGCTCAGGAATCTGCACGCCAAATCTCAATAGCCTAGCTCCCATAGTTTCCGAGATCTCAGCGGCCATCCGGATAGACAGACAGACGGACATGGCTAGATCGACTCGGCTAGTGATCCTGATCAAGAATATATATACTTTATGGGGTCGGAAACGCTTCCTTCTGCCTGTTACATACTTTCCGACGAATCTAGTATACCCTTTTACTCTACGAGTAACGGGTATAATAACAAGGAAGAACGCTATAGTCGAGTACCTCGACTATCAGATACCCGTTACTCAGCTAAACAGAGATGTGCAAGTAGCAAAGCGAGATTAAAATGCGTCTAGCATCAAAACTGTAGGAGCCACAGTTTTGGGCGGTTTGTGGGCGTTAAAATGGGCGTGGCACTCTACTGAAACAAACTTACGCTGCG